>NW_027513879.1:0-123517 GCF_048772815.1 Callospermophilus lateralis
CAATCTTGATGATACGTGGTGGTAAATGACCAACGTACACAAATCCCACTTGGCACACCAAATTATGTACTTCAAGGTTGAAGCGTACGTCTACAGCAGCAGTTTTTATATGTAGGTTTTACTCTGTTCCCTCTTATATAGAGAGATGAATTTGGAACTCTAAATCCAACATGGTTTGTAATAGCTCTTTGAAACTTGACAAAATAAAGGAGTTCTCAGTTTAGTTTATATGGTTTGTTTCCTCTTCAAGTAGCCGTAGGGACAGACTGTGGAAAAGCACTTTCATTAAGAGGGGTTGCCAAGCTTCCGAGAAATTACGAGTTTCCGAAATACCAGCAAATACATTTTTCACCCAATCTTGATGGTACTTGGTGGTAACGATCAGTACACAATTCCCACTTGGCTCACCAAATTTTGTTCTTTAGGTTGAAGTGTTTCGTCTACAGTAGCAGTTTTTTATATTTAGGTTTCCCTCTTCTCTCCCATATAGATAGATGAATTTGGAACTCTAATCCAACATGGTTTTTAGTAGCTCATTGAAACTTGACAAAATAAATGAGTTCTCAGATTTGTCTCTATGGTTTGTTTCCTCTTCAAGTAGACCTAGGCACAGACTGTGGGAAAAGCACTTTCATTTAGAGGGGTTCCCAAGCTTCTAAGAAATCACGAGTTTCCAAAATACCAGCAAATATTCTTTTCACCCAATTCTTGATGATACTTGGTGGTAATGATCAGTACACAAATCCCACTTGGCTCACCAAAATTTTGTTTTTCTATGTTGAAGCGTTCGTCTACAGTAGCAGTTTTTATATTTAGGTTTCACTCTGTTCTCTCATATATAGATAGATGAATTTGGAACTCTAAATCCAACATGGTTTGTAGTAGCTCTTTGAAACTTGACAAAATAAAGGAGTTCTCAGTTTTGTCTCTATGGTTTGTTTCCTCTTCAAGTAGCCCTAGGCACAGACTGTGGAAAAGCACTTTCATTGAGAGGGGGTTGCCAAGCTTCTAAGAAATAACGAGTTTCCGAAATAAAAGCAAATATTTTTTCACCAATCTTGATGATACTTGTTGCTAATGATCAGTACACAAATCCACTTGGCTCACCAAATTTTGTTCTTCTAGGTTGAAGCGTTCGTGTACAGTAGCAGTTTTTATATTTAGGTTTCCCTTTGTTCTCTCCTATACAGATAGATGAATTTGGAACTCTAAATCCAACATGGTTTGTAGTAGCTCTTTGAACTTTACAAAATAAAGGAGTTCTCAGTTTTGTCTCTATGGTTTGTTTCCTCTTCAAGTAGCCCTAGGCACAGACTGTGGAAAAGCACTTATATTGAGAGGGGTTGCCAAGCTTCTAAGAAATAACGACTTTCCGAAATACCAGCAAATATTTTTTCACCCAATCTTGATGATACTTGTTGCTGATGATCAGTACACAAATCCGACTTGGCTCACCAAATTTGTTCTTCTAGGTTGAAGCGTTCGTGTACAGTAGCAGTTTTTATATTTAGGTTTCCCTCTGTTCTCTCCTATACAGATAGATGAATTTGGAACTCTAAATCCAACATGGTTTGTAGTAGCTCTTTGAAACTTGACAAAATAAAGGAGTTCTCAGTTTTGTCTCTATGGTTTGTTTCCTGTTCAAGTAGCCCTAGGCACAGACTGTGGAAAAGCACTTTCATTGAGAGGGGTTGCCAAACTTCTAAGAAATTACGAGTTTCCGAAATACCAGCAAATATTTTTCACCCCAATCTTGATGATACTTGGTGCTAATGATCAGTACACAAATCCCACTTGGCTCACCAAATTTTGTTCTTCTAGGTTGAAGCGTTCGTCTACAGTAGCAGTTTTTATATTTATTTTTCCCTCTGTTCTCTCCTATATAGCTAGATGAATTTGGAACTCTAAATCCAACATGGTTTGTAGTAGCTCTTTGAAACTTGACAAAATAAAGGAGTTCTCAGTTTTGTCTCTATGGTTTGTTTCCTGTTCAAGTAGCCCTAGGCACAGACTGTGGAAAAGCACTTTCATTGAGAGGGGTTGCCAAACTTCTAAGAAATTACGAGTTTCCGAAATACCAGCAATATTTTTTCACCCCCAATCTTGATGATACTTGGTGCTAATGATCAGTACACAAATCCCACTTGGCTCACAAATTTTGTTCTTCTAGTTGAAGCGTTCGTCTACAGTAGCAGTTTTTATATTTAGGTTTCCCTGTTCTCTCCTATATAGCTAGATGAATTTGGAACTCTAAATCCAACATGCTTTGTAGTAGCTCTTTGAAACTTGACAAAATAAAGGAGTTCTCAGTTTTGTCTCTATGGTTTGTTTCCTCTTCAAGTAGCCCTAGAAAAGAGACTGTGGAAAGCACTTTAATTGAGATGGGTTGCCAAGCTTCTAAGAAATAACGAGTTTCCGAAATACCAGCAAATATTTTTTTCACACAATCTTGTTGATACTTGGTGGTAGTGATCACTAAACAAATCCCACTTGGCTCACCAAATTTTGTTCTTCTAGTTTGAAGCGTTCGTCTACAGTAACAGTTTTTATATTTAGGTTTCTCTCTGTTCTCTCCTATATAGATAGATGAATTTGGAACTCTAAATCCAACATGGTTTGTAGTAGCTCTTTGAAACTTGACAAAATAAAGGAGTCTCAGATTTGTCTCTATGGTTTGTTTCCTCTTCAAGTAGCCCTAGGCACAGACTATGGAAAAACACTTTCATTGAGAGGGGTTGCCAAGCTTCTAAGAAATTACGAGTTTCCGAAATACCAGCAAATATTTTTTCACCCAATCTTGATGATACGTGGTGGTAATGATCAGGACACAAATCCCACTTGGCTTACCAAATTTTGTTATTCTAGGATGAAGCGTTCGTCTACAGTAGCAGTTTTTATATTTAGTTTTCCCTCTGTTCTCTCATATATAGATAGATGAATTTGGAACTCTAAATCCAACATGGTTTGTAGTAGCTCTTTGAAACTTTACAAAATAAAGGAGTTCTCAGATTTGTCTCTATGGTTTGTTTCCTCTTCAAGTAGCCCTCGGCACAGACTGTGGAAAAGCACTTTCATTGAGAGGGGTTGCCAAGCTTCTAAGAAATAACGAGTTTCCGAAATACCAGCAAATATTTTTTCACCCAATCTTGATGATACTTGGTGGTAATGATCAGTACAAAAAATCCCACTTGGCTTACCAAATTTTGTTCTTCTAGGTTGAAGCGTTCGTCTACCTTAGCAGTTTTTATATTTAGGTTTCCCTCTGTTCTCTCCTATATAGATAGATGAATTTGGAACTCTAAATACAACATGCTTTGTAGTAGCTCCTTGAAACTTGACAAAATAAAGGAGTTCTCAGTTTTGTCTCTATGGTTTGTTTCCTCTTCAAGTAGCCCTAGGCACAGACTGTGGAAAAGCACTTTCATGGAGGGGGGTTGCCAAGCTTCTAAGAAATAACGAATTTGCGAAATACCAGCAAATATTTTTTCACCCAATCTTGATGATACTTGTTGCTAATGATCAGTACACAAATCCCACTTGGCTCACCAAATTTTGTTCTTCTAGGTTGAAGCGTTCGTGTACAGTAGCAGTTTTTATATTTAGGTTTCACTCTGTTCTCTCATATATAGATAGATGAATTTGGAACTCTAAATCCAACATGGTTTGTAGTAGCTTTTTGAAACTTGACAAAATAAAGGAGTTCTCAGTTTTGTCTCTATGGTTTGTTTCCTCTTCAAGTAGCCCTAGGCACAGACTGTGGAAAGCACTTTCATTGAGATGGGTTGCCAAACTTCTAAGAAATAACGAGTTTCCGAAATACCAGCAAATATTTTTTCACACAATCTTGTTGATACTTGGTGGTAATGATCAGTACACAAATCCCACTTGGCTCACCATTTTTGTTCTTCTAGGTTGAAGCGTTCGTCTACAGTAGCAGTTTTTATATTTAGGTTTCTCTCTGTTCTCTCCTATATAGATAGATGAATTTGGAACTCTAAATCCAACATGGTTTGTAGTAGCTCTTTGAAACTTGACAAAATAAAGGAGTTCTCAGATTTGTCTCTATGGTTTGTTTCCTCTTCAAGTAGCCCTAGGCACAGACTGTGGAAAAGCACTTTCACTTAGAGGGGTTGCCAAGTTTCTAAGAAATAACGAGTTTCCGAAATACCAGCAAATATTTTTTCACCCAATCTTGATGATACTTGTTGCTAATCATCAGTACACACATCCCACGTGGCTCACCAAATTTAGTTCTTTTAGGTTGAAGCGTTCGTGTACAGTAGCAGTTTTTATATTTAGGTTTCCCTCTGTTCTCTCCTATACAGATAGATGAATTTGGAACTCTAAATCCATCATGGTTTCTAGTAGCTCTTTGAAACTTGACAAAATAAAGTAGTTCTCAGTTTTGTCTCAGTGGTTTGTTTCCTCTTCAAGTAGCCCTACTCACAGACTGTAGAAAGCACTTTCATTGAGAGGGGTTGCCAAGCTTCCACGAAATAACGAGTTTCCGAAATACCAGCAAATATTTTTTCACCCAATCTTGATAATACTTGTTGGTAATGATCAGTACACAAATCCCACTTGGCTCAAAAATTTTGTTCTTTTAGGTTGAAGTGTTCGTCTACAGTAGCAGTTTTTATATTTAGGTTTCCCTCTGTTCTCTTCCATATAGATAGATGAATTTGGAACTCTAAATCCAACATGGTTTGTAGTAGCTCTTTGAAACTTGACAAAATAAAGGAGTTCTCAGTTTTGTCTCTATGGTTTGTTTCCTCTTCAAGTAGCCCTAGGCACAGACTGTGGAAAGCACTTTCATTGAGAGGGGTTGCCAAGCTTCTACGAAATAACGAGTTTACGAAATACCAGCAAATATTTTTTCACACAATCTTGTTGATACTTGGTGGTAATGATCAGTACACAAATCCCACTTGGCTCACCATTTTTGTTCTTCTAGGTTGAAGCGTTCGTCTACAGTAGCAGTTTTTATATTTAGGTTTCTCTCTGTTCTCTCCTATATAGATAGATGAATTTGGAACTCTAAATCCAACATGGTTTGTAGTAGCTCTTTGAAACTTGACAAAATAAAGGAGTTCTCAGATTTGTCTCTATGGTTTGTTTCCTCTTCAAGTAGCCCTAGGCACAGACTGTGGAAAAGCACTTTCACTTAGTGGGGTTGCCAAGCTTCTAAGAAATAACGAGTTTCCGAAATACCAGCAAATATTTTTTCACCCAATCTTGATGATACTTGTTGCTAATCATCAGTACACACATCCCACGTGGCTCACCAAATTTAGTTCTTTTAGGTTGAAGCGTTCGTGTACAGTAGCAGTTTTTATATTTAGGTTTCCCTCTGTTCTCTCCTATACAGATAGATGAATTTGGAACTCTAAATCCATCATGGTTTCTAGTAGCTCTTTGAAACTTGACAAAATAAAGGAGTTCTCAGTTTTGTCTCAATGGTTTGTTTCCTCTTCAAGTAGCCCTAGGCACAGACTGTAGAAAGCACTTTCATTGAGAGGGGTTGCCAAGCTTCTACGAAATAACGAGTTTCCGAAATACCAGCAAATATTTTTTCACCCAATCTTGATAATACTTGGTGGTAATGATCAGTACACAAATCCCACTTGGCTCACCAAATTTTGTTCTTTAAGGTTGAAGCGTTCGTCTACAGTAGCAGTTTTTATATTTAGGTTTCCATCTGTTCTCTCCTATATAGAAAGATGAATTTGGAACTCTAAATCCAACATGGTTAGTAGTAGCACTTTGAAACTTGACAAAATAAAGGAGTTCTCAGTTTTTTCGCTATGGTTTGTTTCCTCTTCAAGTAGCCCTAGGCACAGACTGTGGAAAAGCACTTTCATTGAGAGGGGTTCCCAATCTTCTAAGAAATCACGAGTTTCCGAAATACCAGCAAATATTTTTTCACCCAATCTTGATGATACTTGGTGGTAATGATCAGTACACAAATCCCACTTGGCTGACCAAATTTTGTTCTTCTAGGTTGAAGCGTTCGTCTACAGTAGCAGTTTTTATATTTAGGTTTCCATCTGTTCTCTCCAATATAGAAAGATGAATTTAGAACTCTAAATCCAACATGGTTTTTAGTAGCTCATTGAAACTTGACAAAATAAATGAGTTCTCAGATTTGTCTCTATGGTTTGTTTCCTCTGAAAGTAGCCCTAGGCACAGACTGTGGAAAAGCACTTTCATTTAGAGGGGATCCCAAGCTTCTAAGAAATCACGAGTTTCCAAAATACCAGCAAATATTCTTTTCACCCAATCTTGATGATACTTGGTGGTAATGATCAGTACACAAATCCCACTTGGCTCACCAAATTTTGTTTTTCTATGTTGAAGCGTTCGTCTACAGTAGCAGTTTTTATATTTAGGTTTCACTCTGTTCTCTCATATATAGATAGATGAATTTGGAACTCTAAATCCAACATGGTTTGTAGTAGCTATTTGAAACTTGACAAAATAAAGGAGTTCTCAGTTTTGTCTCTATGGTTTGTTTCTTCTTCAAGTAGCCCTAGGCACAGACTGTGGAAAGCACTTTCATTGAGGTGGGTTGCCAAGCTTCTAAGAAATAACGAGTTTCCGAAATACCAGCAAATATTATTTCACACAATCTCGTTGATACTTGGTGGTAATGATCAGTACACAAATCCAACTTGGCTCACCAAATTTTGTTCTTCTAGGTTGAAGCGTTCGTCTACAGTACAGTTTTTATATTTAGGTTTCTCTCTGTTCTCTCCTATATAGATAGATGAATTTGGAACTCTAAATCCAACATGGTTTGTAGTAGCTCTTTGAAACTTGACAAAATAAAGGAGTTCTCAGATTTGTCTCTTTGGTTTGTTTCCACTTCAAGTAACCCTAGGCAAGACTGTGGAAAAGCACTTTCATTGAGAGGGGTTGCCAAGCTTCTAAGAAATAACGAGTTTCCGAAATACCAGCAAATATTTTTTCACCCAATCTTGATGATACTTGGTGGTGATGATCAGTACACAAATCCCACTTGGCTTACCAAATTTTGTTCTTCTAGGTTGAAGCGTTCGTCTACAGTAGCAGTTTTTATATTTAGGTTTCCTCTGTTCTCTCATATATAGATAGATGAATTTGGAACTCTAAATCCAACCTGGTATGTAGTAGCTCTTTGAAACTTGAAAAAATAAAGGAGTTCTCAGATTTGTCTCTATGGTTTGTTTCCTCTTCAAGTAGCCCTAGGCACAGACTGTGGAAAAGCACTTTCATTGAGAGGGGTTTCCAAGCTTCTAAGAAATAACGAGTTTCCGAAATACCAGCAAATATTTTTTCACCCAATCTTGATGATACTTCGTGGTAATGATCAGTCCACAAATCCCACTTGGCTCACCAAATTTTGTTCTTCTAGGTTGAAGCATTCGTCTACAGTAGCAGTTTTTATATTTAGGTTTCCCTCTGTTCTCTCCTATATAGATAGATGAATTTGGAACTCTAAATCCAAGATGGTTTGTAGTAGCTCTTTGAAACTTGACAAAATAATGGAGTTCTCACTTTTGTCTCTATGGTTTGTTTCCTCTTAAATTAGCCCTAGGCACAGACTGTGGAAAGCACTTTCATTGAGATGGTTTGCCAAGCTTCTAAGAAATAACGAGTTTCCGAAATACCAGCAAATATTTTTTCACACAATCTAGTTGATACTTGGTGGTAATGATCAGTACATAAATCCCACTTGGCTCACCAAATTTTGTTGTTCTAGGTTGAAGCGTTCGTCTACAGTAGCAGTTTTTATATTTAGGTTTCTCTCTGTTCTCTCCTATATAGATAGATGAATTTGGAACTCTAAATCCATAATGGTTTGTAGTAGCTCTTTGAAACTTGACAAAATAAAGGAGTTCTCAGATTTGTCTCTATGTTTTGTTTCCTCTTCAAGTAGCTCTAGGCACAGACTTTGCAAAAGCCCTTTCATTGAGAGGGGTTGCCAAGCTTCTACGAAATAACGAGTTTCCGAAATACCAGCAAATATTTTTTCACCCAATCTTGATGATACTTGTTGGTAATGATCAGTACACAAATCCCACTTGGCTCACCAAATTTTGTTCTTTTAGGTTGAAGTGTTCGTCTACAGTAGCAGTTTTTATATTTAGGTTTCCCTCTGTTCTCTCCCATATAGATAGATGAATTTGGAACTCTAAATCCAACATGGTTTGTAGTAGCTCTTTGAAACTTGACAAAATAAAGGAGTTCTCAGTTTTGTCTCTATGGTTTGTTTCCTCTTCAAGTAGCCCTAGGCTCAGACTGTGGAAAGCACTTTCATTGAGAGGGGTTGCCAAGCTTCTTCGAAATTACGAGTTTCCGAAATACCAGCAAATATTTTTTCACCCAATCTTGATGATACTTGGTGGTAATGATCAGTACACAAATCCCACTTGGCTCACCAAATTTTGTTCTTCTAGGTTGAAGCGTTCGTCTACAGTAGCAGTTTTTATATTTAGGTTTCCCTCTGTTCTCTCCTATATAGAAAGATGAATTTGGAACTCTACATCCAACATGGTTAGTAGTAGCACTTTGAAACTTGACAAAATAAAGGAGTTCTCTGTTTTTTCGCTATGGTTTGTTTTCTCTTCAAGTAGCCCTAGGCACAGACTGTGGAAAAGCACTTTCATTGAGAGGGGTTCCCAAGCTTCCAAGAAATCACGAGTTTCCGAAATACCAGCAAATATTTTTTCACCCAATCTTGATGATACTTGGTGGTAATGATCAGTACACAAATCCCACTTGGCTGACCAAATTTTGTTCTTCTAGGTTGAAGCGTTCGTCTACAGTAGCAGTTTTTATATTTAGGTTTCCATCTGTTCTCTCCTATATAGAAAGATGAATTTAGAACTCTAAATCCAACATGGTTTTTAGTAGCTCATTGAAACTTGACAAAATAAATGAGTTCTCAGATTTGTCTCTATGGTTTGTTTCCTCTTCAAGTAGCCCTAGGCACAGACTGTGGAAAAGCACTTTCATTTAGAGGGGATCCCAAGCTTCTAAGAAATCACGAGTTTCCAAAATACCAGCAAATATTCTTTTCACCCAATCTTGATGATACTTGGTGGTAATGATCAGTACACAAATCCCACTTGGCTCACCAAATTTTGTTTTTCTATGTTGAAGCGTTCGTCTACAGTAGCAGTTTTTATATTTAGGTATCACTCTGTTCTCTCATATATAGATAGATGAATTTGGAACTCTAAATCCAACATGGTTTGTAGTAGCTCTTTGAAACTTGACAAAATAAAGGAGTTCTCAGTTTTGTCTCTATGGTTTGTTTCTTCTTCAAGTAGCCCTAGGCACAGACTGTGGAAAGCACTTTCATTGAGGTGGGTTGCCAAGCTTCTAAGAAATAACGAGTTTCCGAAATACCAGCAAATATTATTTCACACAATCTCGTTGATACTTGGTGGTAATAATCAGTACACAAATCCCACTTGGCTCACCAAATTTTGTTCTTCTAGGTTGAAGTGTTCGTCTACAGTACAGTTTTTATATTTAGGTTTCTCTCTGTTCTCTCCTATATAGATAGATGAATTTGGAACTCTAAATCCAACATGGTTTGTAGTAGCTCTTTGAAACTTGACAAAATAAAGGAGTTCTCAGATTTGTCTCTTTGGTTTGTTTCCACTTCAAGTAACCCTAGGCAAGACTGTGGAAAAGCACTTTCATTGAGAGGGGTTGGGAAGCTTCTAAGAAATAACGAGTTTCCGAAATACCAGCAAATATTTCTTCACCCAATCTTGATGATACTTGGTGGTGATGATCAGTACACAAATCCCACTTGGCTTACCAAATTTTGTTCTTCTAGGTTGAAGCGTTCGTCTACAGTAGCAGTTTTTATATTTAGGTTTCTCTCTGTTCTCCCGTATATAGATAGATGAATTTGGAACTCTAAATCCAACCTGGTATGTAGTAGCTCTTTGAAACTTGAAAAAATAAAGGAGTTCTCAGATTTGTCTCTATGGTTTGTTTCCTCTTCAAGTAGCCCTAGGCACAGACTGTGGAAAAGCACTTTCATTGAGAGGGGTTGCCAAGCTTCTAAGAAATAACGAGTTTCCGAAATACCAGCAAATATTTTTTCACCCAATCTTGATGATACTTCGTGGTAATGATCAGTCCACAAATCCCACTTGGCTCACCAAATTTTGTTCTTCTAGGTTGAAGCATTCGTCTACAGTAGCAGTTTTTATATTTAGGTTTCCCTCTGTTCTCTCCTATATAGATAGATGAATTTGGAACTCTAAATCCAAGATGGTTTGTAGTAGCTCTTTGAAACTTGACAAAATAAAGGAGTTCTCACTTTTGTCTCTATGGTTTGTTTCCTCTGAAAGTAGCCCTAGGCACAGACTGTGGAAAGCACTTTCATTGAGATGGTTTGCCAAGCTTCTAAGAAATAACGAGTTTCCGAAATACCAGCAAATATTTTTTCACACAATCTAGTTGATACTTGGTGGTAATGATCAGTACATAAATCCCACTTGGCTCACCAAATTTTGTTGTTCTAGGTTGAAGCGTTCGTCTACAGTAGCAGTTTTTATATTTAGGTTTCTCTCTGTTCTCTCCTATATAGATAGATGAATTTGGAACTCTAAATCCATAATGGTTTGTAGTAGCTCTTTGAAACTTGACAAAATAAAGGAGTTCTCAGATTTGTCTCTATGTTTTGTTTCCTCTTCAAGTAGCTCTAGGCACAGACTTTGCAAAAGCCCTTTCATTGAGAGGGGTTGCCAAGCTTCTACGAAATAACGAGTTTCCGAAATACCAGCAAATATTTTTTCACCCAATCTTGATGATACTTGGTGCTAATGATCAGTACACAAATCCCACTTGGCTGCCCAAATTTTGTTCTTCTAGGTTGAAGCGTTCGTCTACAGTAGAAGTTTTTATATTTAGGTTTCCCTCTGTTCTCTCCTATATAGAAAGATGAATTTGGAACTCTAAATCCAACATGGTTTGTAGTAGCTCTTTGAAACTTGACAAAATAAAGGAGTTCTCAGTTTTGTCGCTATGGTTTGTTTCCTCTTCAAGTAGCCCTAGGCACAGACTGTGGAAAAGCACTTTCATTGAGAGGGGTTCCCAAGCTTCTAAGAAATCACGAGTTTCCGAAATACCAGCAAATATTTTTTCACCCAATCTTGATGATACTTGGTGGTAATGATCAGTACAAAAATCCCACGTGGCTCACCAAATTTTGTTCTTCTAGGTTGAAGCGTTCGTCTACAGTAGCAGTTTTTATATTTAGGTTTCCCTCTGTTCTCTCCTATATAGAAAGATGAATTTGGAACTCTAAATCCAACATGGTTTGTAGTAGCTCTTTGAAACTTGACATAATAAAGGAGTTCTCAGTTTTGTCGCTATGGTTTGTTTCCTCTTCAAGTAGCCCTAGGCACAGACTGTGGAAAAGCACTTTCATTGAGAGGGGTTCCCAAGCTTCTAAGAAATCACGAGTTTCCGAAATACCAGCAAATATTTTTTCACCCAATCTTGATGATACTTGGTGGTAATGATCAGTACACAAATCCCACTTGGCTCACCAAATTTTTTCTTCTAGGTTGAAGCGTTCGTCTACAGTAGCAGTTTTTATATTTAGGTTTCACTCTGTTCTCTCATATATAGATAGATGAATTTGGAACTCTAAATCCAACATGGTTTGTAGTAGCTCTTTGAAACTTGACAAAATAAAGGAGTTCTCAGTTTTGTCTCTATGGTTTGTTTTCTCTTCAAGTAGCCCTAGGCACAGACAATGGAAAGCACTTTCATTGAGATGGGTTGCCAAGCGTCTAAGAAATAACGAGTTTCCGAAATACCAGCAAATAGTTTTTCACACAATCTTGTTGATACTTGGTGGTAATGATCAGTACAAAAATCCCACTTGGCACACCAAATTTTGTTCTTCTAGGTTGAAACGTTCGTCTACAGTACAGTTTTTATATTTAGGTTTCTCTCTGTTCTCTCCTATATAGATAGATGAATTTGGAACTCTAAATCCAACATGGTTTGTAGTAGCTCTTTGAAACTTGACAAAATAAAGGAGTTCTCAGATTTGTCTCTTTGGTTTGTTTCCTCTTCAAGTAGCCCTAGGCACAGACTGTGGAAAAGCACTTTCATTGAGAGGGGTTGCCAAGCTTCTAGAAATAACGAGTTTCCGAAATACCAGCAAATATTTTTTCACCCAATCTTGATGATACTTGGTGGTAATGATTAGTACACAAAACCCACTTGGCTTACCAAATTTTGTTCTTCTAGGTTGAAGCGTTCGTCTACAGAAGCAGTTTTTATATTTAGGTTTCCCTCTGTTCTCTCCTATATAGAAAGATGAATTTGGAACTCTAAATCCAACATGGTTTGTAGTAGCTCTTTGAAACTTGACATAATAAAGGAGTTCTCAGTTTTGTCGCTATGGTTTGTTTCCTCTTCAAGTAGCCCTAGGCACAGACTGTGGAAAAGCACTTTAATTGAGAGGGGTTCCCAAGCTTCTAAGAAATCACGAGTTTCCGAAATACCAGCAAATATTTTTTCACCCAATCTTGATGATACTTGGTGGTAATGATCAGTACAAAAATCCCACGTGGCTCACCAAATTTTGTTCTTCTAGGTTGAAGCGTTCGTCTACAGTAGCAGTTTTTATATTTAGGTTTCCCTCTGTTCTCTCCTATATAGAAAGATGAATTTGGAACTCTAAATCCAACATGGTTTGTAGTAGCTCTTTGAAACTTGACATAATAAAGGAGTTCTCAGTTTTGTCGCTATGGTTTGTTTCCTCTTCAAGTAGCCCTAGGCACAGACTGTGGAAAAGCACTTTCATTGAGAGGGGTTCCCAAGCTTCTAAGAAATCACGAGTTTCCGAAATACCAGCAAATATTTTTTCACCCAATCTTGATGATACCTGGTGGTAATGATCAGTACACAAATCCCACTTGGCTCACCAAATTTTTTCTTCTAGGTTGAAGCGTTCGTCTACAGTAGCAGTTTTTATATTTAGGTTTCACTCTGTTCTCTCATATATAGATAGATGAATTTGGAACTCTAAATCCAACATGGTTTGTAGTAGCACTTTGAAACTTGACAAAATAAAGGAGTTCTCAGTTTTGTCTCTATGGTTTGTTTCCTCTTCAAGTAACCCTAGGCACCGACAGTGGAAAGCACTTTCATTGAGATGGGTTGCCAAGCGTCTAAGAAATAACGAGTTTCCGAAATACCAGCAAATAGTTTTTCACACAATCTTGTTGATACTTGGTGGTAATGATCAGTACACAAATCCCACTTGGCTCACCAAATTTTGTTCTTCTAGGTTGAAACGTTCGTCTACAGTACAGTTTTTATATTTAGGTTTCTCTCTGTTCTCTCCTATATAGATAGATGAATTTGGAACTCTAAATCCAACATGGTTTGTAGTAGCTCTTTGAAACTTGACAAAATAAAGGAGTTCTCAGATTTGTCTCTTTGGTTTGTTTCCTCTTCAAGTAGCCCTAGGCACAGACTGTGGAAAAGCACTTTCATTGAGAGGGGTTGCCAAGCTTCTAGAAATAACGAGTTTCCGAAACACCAGCAAATATTTTTTCACCCAATCTTGATGATACTTGTTGCTAATCATCAGTACACACATCCCACGTTGCTCACCAAATTTAGTTCTTTTAGGTTGAAGCGTTCGTGTACAGTAGCAGTTTTTATATTTAGGTTTCCCTCTGTTCTCTCCTATATAGAAAGATGAATTTGGAACTCTAAATCCAACATGGTTTGTAGTAGCTCTTTGAAACTTGACATAATAAAGGAGTTCTCAGTTTTGTCGCTATGGTTTGTTTCCTCTTCAAGTAGCCCTAGGCACAGACTGTGGAAAAGCACTTTCATTGAGAGGGGTTCCCAAGCTTCTAAGAAATCACGAGTTTCCGAAATACCAGCAAATATTTTTTCACCCAATCTTGATGATACTTGGTGGTAATGATCAGTACACAAATCCCACTTGGCTCACCAAATTTTTTCTTCTAGGTTGAAGCGTTCGTCTACAGTAGCAGTTTTTATATTTAGGTTTCACTCTGTTCTCTCATATATAGATAGATGAATTTGGAACTCTAAATCCAACATGGTTTGTAGTAGCACTTTGAAACTTGACAAAATAAAGGAGTTCTCAGTTTTGTCTCTATGGTTTGTTTCCTCTTCAAGTAACCCTAGGCACCGACAGTGGAAAGCACTTTCATTGAGATGGGTTGCCAAGCGTCTAAGAAATAACGAGTTTCCGAAATACCAGCAAATAGTTTTTCACACAATCTTGTTGATACTTGGTGGTAATGATCAGTACACAAATCCCACTTGGCTCACCAAATTTTGTTCTTCTAGGTTGAAACGTTCGTCTACAGTACAGTTTTTATATTTAGGTTTCTCTCTGTTCTCTCCTATATAGATAGATGAATTTGGAACTCTAAATCCAACATGGTTTGTAGTAGCTCTTTGAAACTTGACAAAATAAAGGAGTTCTCAGATTTGTCTCTTTGGTTTGTTTCCTCTTCAAGTAGCCCTAGGCACAGACTGTGGAAAAGCACTTTCATTGAGAGGGGTTGCCAAGCTTCTAGAAATAACGAGTTTCCGAAACACCAGCAAATATTTTTTCACCCAATCTTGATGATACTTGTTGCTAATCATCAGTACACACATCCCACGTGGCTCACCAAATTTAGTTCTTTTAGGTTGAAGCGTTCGTGTACAGTAGCAGTTTTTATATTTAGGTTTCCCTCTGTTCTCTCCTATACAGATAGATGAATTTGGAACTCTAAATCCATCATGGTTTCTAGTAGCTCTTTGAAACTTTACAAAATAAAGGAGTTCTCAGTTTTGTCTCAATGGTTTGTTTCCTCTTCAAGTAGCCCTAGGCACAGACTGTAGAAAGCACTTTCATTGAGAGGGGTTGCCAAGCTTCTACGAAATAACGAGTTTCCGAAATACCAGCAAATATTTTTTCACCGAATCTTGATGATACTTGGTGGTAATGATCAGTACACAAATCCCACTTGGATCACCAAATTTTTTCTTCTAGGTTGAAGCGTTCGTCTACAGTAGCAGTTTTTATATTTAGGTTTCCCTCTGTTCTCTCCTATATAGAAAGATGAATTTGGAACTCTAAATCCAACATGGTTTGTAGTAGCTCTTTGAAACTTGACAAAATAAAGGAGTTCTCAGTTTTGTCTCTATGGTTTGTTTCCTCTTCAAGTAGCCCTAGGCACAGACTGTGGAAAAGCCCTTTCATTGAGAGGGGTTGCCAACTTCTAAGAAATAATGAGTTTCCGAAATACCAGCAAATATTTTTTCACCCAATCTTGATGATACTTGGAGCTAACGATCAGTACACATTTCCCACTTGGCTCACCAAATCTTGTTCTTCTAGGTTGAAGCGTTGGTCTACAGTAGCAATTTTTATATTTAGGTTACACTCTGTTCTCTCATATATAGATAGATGAATTTGGAACTCTAAATCCAACATTTTTTGTAGTAGCTCTTTGAAACTTGACCAAATAAAGGAGTTCTCAGTTTTGTCTCTATGGTTTGCTTCCTCTTCATGTAGCCCTAGGCACAGACTGTGGAAAAGAACTTTCATTGAAAGGGTTTGCCAATGTTCTAAGAAATTACGAGTTTCCGAAATACCAGCAAATATTTTTTAACCCAATCTTGATGATACTTGGTGGTCATGATCAGTACACAAATCCCACTTGGCTCACCAAATTTTGTTCTTCTAGGTTGAAGCGTTCGTCTACAGTATCAGTTTTTATATTTAGGTTTCCCTCTGTTCTCTAATGTATAGATAGATGAATTTGGAACTCTAAATCCAACATGGTTTGTAGTAGCTCTTTGAAACTGACAAAATAAAGGAGTTCTCAGTTTTGTCTCTATGGTTTGTTTCCTCTTCAAGTAGCCCTTGGCACAGACTGTGGAAAAGCACTTTCATTGAGAGGGGTTGCCAAGCTTCTAAGAAATTACGAGTTTCCGAAATACCAGCAAATATTTTTTCACCGAATCTTGATGATACTTGGTGGTAATGATCAGTACACAAATCCCACTTGGCTCACCAAATTTTGTTCTTCTAGGTTGAAGCGCTCGTCTACAGTAGCAGTTTTTATATTTATTTTTCCCTCTGTTCTCTCCTATAGAGATAGATGAATTTGGAACTCTAAATCCAACATGGTTTGTAGTAGCTCTTTGAAACTTGAAAAAATAACGGAGTTCTCAGTTTTGTCTCTATGGTTTGTTTCCTCTTCAAGTAGCCCTAGGTACACACTGTGGAAAAGCACTTTCATTGAGAGGGGTTGCCAAGCTTCTAAGAAAATACGAGTTTCCGAAATACCTGTAAATATTTTTTCACCCATTCTTGATGATACTTGGTGGTAATGATCAGTACGCAAATCCTACTTGGCTCACCAAATGTTGTTCTTCTAGGTTGAAGCATTCGTCTACAGTAGCAGTTTTTTATATTTAGGTTTCCCTCTGTTATCTCATGTATAGATAGATGAATTTGGAACTCTAAATGCAACATGGTTTGTAGTAGCTCTTTGAGACATGACAAAATAAAGAAGTTCTCAGTTTTGTCTCTATGGTTTGTTTCCTCTTCAAGTAGCCCTAGGCAAACACTGAGGAAAAGCAATTTCATTGAGAGGGGTTGCCAAGCTTCTAAGAAATAACGAGTTTCCGAAATACCAGCAAATATTTATTCACCCAATCTTGATGATACTTGGTGGTAATGATCAGTCCACAAATCCCACTTGGCTCACCAAAATTTGTACTTCTAGGTTGAAGCGTTCGTCTACAGTAGCAGTTTATTTTGGTTTCCCTCGATTCTCTGATATATAGATAGATGAATTTGGAACTCTAAATACAACATGGTTGGTAGTAGCTCTTTGAAACTTGACAAAATAAAGGAGGTCTCAGATTTGTCTCTATGGTTTGTTTCCTCTTCAAGTAGCCCTAGGCACAGACTGTGGAAAAGCACTTTCATTGAGAGGGGTTGCCAAGCTTCTAAGAAATAACGAGTTTCCGAAATACCAGCAAATATTTTTTCACCCAATCTTGATGATACTTGGTGGTAATGATCAATACACAAATCCCACTTGGCTTACCAAATTTTGTTCTTCTAGGTTGAAGCGTTCTTCTACAGTAGCAGTTTTTATATTTAGGTTTCCCTCTTTTCTCTCATATATAGATAGATGAATTTGGAACTCTAAATCCAACATGGTTTGTAGTATCTCTTTGAAACTTGACAAAATAAAGGAGTTCTCAGATTTGTCTCTATGGTTTGTTTCCTCTTCAAGTAGCCCTAGGCACAGACTGTGGAAAAGCACTTTCATTGAGAGGGGTTGCCAAGCTTCTAAGAAATAATGAGTTTCCGAAATACCAGCAAATATTTTTTCACACAATCTTGATGATACTTCGTGGTAATGATCAGTACACAAATCCCACTTGGCTCACCAAATTTTGTTCTTCTAGGTTGAAGCATTCGTCTACAGTAGCAGTTTTTATAGTTAGGTTTCCCTCTGTTCTCTCCTATATATATAGATGAATTTGGAACTCTAAATCCAACCTGCTTTGTAGTAGCTCTTTGAAACTTGACAAAATAAAGGAGTTCTCAGTTTTGTCTCTATGGTTTGTTTCCTCTTCAAGTAGCCCTAGGCACAGACTGTGGAAAACCGCTTGCATTGAGAGGGGTTGCCAAGCTTCTAAGAAATTACGAGTTTCCGAAATACCAGCAAATATTTTTTCACCCAATCTTGATAATACTTGGTGGTAATGATCAGTACACAAATCCTACTTGGCTCACCAAATTTTGTTCTTCTAGGTTGAAGCGTTCGTCTACAGTAGCAGGTTTTATATTTAGGTTTCCATCTGTTCTCTCCCATATAGATAGATGAATTTGGAACTCTAAATCCAACAAGGTTTGTAGCAGCTCTTTGAAACTTGACAAAATAAAGGATTTCTCAGTTTTTCTCGATGGTTTGTTTCCACTTCAAGTAGCCCTAGGCACAGACTGTGGAAAGCACTTTCATTGAGATGGGTTGCCAAGCTTCTAAGAAATAACGAGTTTCCGAAATACCAGCAAATGTTTTTTCACACAATCTTGTTGATACTTGGTGGTAATGATCAGTACACAAATCCCACTTGGCTCACCAAATTTTGTTATTCTAGGTTGAAGGGTTCGTCTACAGTAGCAGTTTTTATATATAGGTTTCTCTCTGTTCTCTCCTATATAGATAGATGAATTTCGAACTCTAAATCCAACATGGTTGGTAGTAGCTCTTTGAAACTTGACAAATAAAGGAGGTCTCAGATTTGTCTCTATGGTTTGTTTCATCTTCAAGTAGCCCTAGGTACAGACTGTGGAAAAGCACTTTCATTGAGAGGGGTTGCCAAGCTTCTAAGAAATAACGAGTTTCCGAAATACCAGCAAATATTTTTTCACCCAATCTTGATGATACTTGGTGGTAATGATAGGTACACAAATCCCACTTGGCTTACCAAATTTTGTTCTTCTAGGTTGAAGCGTTCTTCTACAGTAGCAGTTTTTATATTTAGGTTTCCCTCTGTTCTCTCATATATAGATAGATGAATTTGGAACTCTAAATCCAACATGGTTTGTAGTAGCTCTTTGAAACTTGACAAAATAAAGGAGTTCTCAGATTTGTCTCTATGGTTTGTTTCCTCTTCAAGTAGCCCTAGGCACAGACTGTGGAAAAGCACTTTCATTGAGAGGGGTTGCCAAGCTTCTAAGAAATAATGAGTTTCCGAAATACCAGCAAATATTTTTTCACACAATCTTGATGATACTGCGTGGTAATGATCAGTACACAAATCCCACTTGGCTCACCAAATTTTGTTCTTCTAGGTTGAAGCATTCGTCTACAGTAGCAGTTTTTATATTTAGGTTTCCCTCTGTTCTCTCCTATATATATAGATGAATTTGGAACTCTAAATCCAACCTGCTTTGTAGTAGCTCTTTGAAACTTGACAAAATAAAGGAGTTCTCAGTTTTGTCTCTATGGTTTGTTTCCTCTTCAAGTAGCCCTAGGCACAGACATTGGAAAGCACTTTCATTGAGAGGGGTTGCCAAGCTTCTACGAAATAACGAGTTTCCAAAATACCAGCAAATATTTTTTCACCTAATCTTGATAATACTTGGTGGTAATGATCAGTACACAAATCCCACTTGGCTCACCAAATTTTGTTCTTCTAGGTTGAAGCGTTCGTCTACAGTAGCAGTTTTTATATTTAGGTTTCCCTCTGTTCTCTCCCATATAGATAGATAAATTTGGAACTCTAAATCCACCATGGTTTGTAGTAGCTCTTTGAAACTTGACAAAATAAAGGAGTTCTCAGTTTTGTCTCCATGGTTTGTTTCCTCTTCAAGTAGCCCTAGGCACAGACTGTGGAAAGCACTTTCATTGAGAGGGGTTGCCAAGTCTACGAAATAACGAGTTTCCGAAATAACAGCAAATATTTTTTCACCCAATCTTGATGATACTTGGTGGTAATGATCAGTACACAAATCCCACGTGGCTCATCAAATTTTGTTCTTCTAGGTTGAAGCGTTCGTCTACAGTAGCAGTTTTTATATTTAGGTTACCCTCTGTTCTCTCCTATATAGAAAGATGAATTTGGAACTCTAAATCCAACATGGTTTGTAGTAGCTCTTTGAAACTTGACCAAATAAAGGAGTTCTCAGTTTTGTCGCTATGGTTTGTTTCCTCTTTAAGTAGCCCTAGGCACAGACTGTGGAAAAGCACTTTCATTGAGAGGGGTTCCCAAGCTTCTAAGAAATCACGAGTTTCCGAAATACCAGCAAATATTTTTTCACCCAATCTTGATGATACTTGGTGGTAATGATCAGTACACAAATCCCACTTGGCTCACCAAATTTTGTTCTTCTAGGTTGAAGCGTTCGTCTACAGTAGCAGTTTTTATATTTAGGATTCCCTCTGTTCTCTCCTATGTAGAAAGATGAATTTGGAACTCTAAATCCAACATGGTTTGTAGTAGCTCTTTGAAACTTGACAAAATAAAGGAGTTCTCCGTTTTGTCGCTACGGTTTGTTTCCTCTTCAAGTAGCCCTAGGCACAGACTGTGGTAAAGCACTTTCATTGAGAGGGGTTGCCAAGCTTCTAAGAAATTACGAGTTTCCGAAATAGTAGCTAATATTTTTTCACCCAATCTTGATGATACTTGGTGGTAATGATCAGTACACAAATCCCACTTGGCTCACCAAATTTTGTCCTTCTAGGTTGAAGCGTTCGTCTACAGTAGCAGTTTTTATATTTAGGTTTCCCTCTGTTCTCTCCTACATAGATAGATGAATTTGGAACTCTAAATCCAACATGGTTTGTAGTAGCTCTTTGAAACATGACAAAATAAAGGAGTTCTCAGTTTTGTCTCTATGGTTTGTTTCCTCTTCATGTAGCCCTAGGCGTAGACTGTGGCAAAGCACTTTCATTGAGAGGGGTTGCCAACATCTAAGAAATAATGAGTTTCCGAAATACCAGCAAATATTTTTTCACCCAATCTTGATGATACTTGGAGCTAACGATCAGTACACATTTCCCACTTGGCTCACTAAATTTTGTTCTTCTAGGTTGAAGCGTTCGTCTACAGTAGCAGTTTTTATATTTAGGTTACCCTCTATTCTCTCTTATATAGATAGATGAATTTGGAACTCTAAATCCAACATGGTTTGTAGTAGCTCTTTGAAACTTGACAAAATAAAGAAGTTCTCAGTTTTGTCTCTAAGGTTTGCTTCCTCTTCATGTAGACCTAGGCACAGACTGTGGAAAAGCACTTTCATTGAAAGGGTTTGCCAAGCTTCTAAGAAATTACGAGTTTCCGAAATACCAGCAAATATTTTTTCACCCAATCTTGATGATACTTGGTGGTAATGATCAGTACACAAATCCCACGTGGCTCATCAAATTTTGTTCTTCTAGGTTGAAGCGTTCGTCTACAGTAGCAGTTTTTATATTTAGGTTACCCTCTGTTCTCTCCTATATAGAAAGATGAATTTGGAACTCTAAATCCAACATGGTTTGTAGTAGCTCTTTGAAACTTGACCAAATAAAGGAGTTCTCAGTTTTGTCGCTATGGTTTGTTTCCTCTTTAAGTAGCCCTAGGCACAGACTGTGGAAAAGCACTTTCATTGAGAGGGGTTCCCAAGCTTCTAAGAAATCACGAGTTTCCGAAATACCAGCAAATATTTTTTCACCCAATCTTGATGATACTTGGTGGTAATGATCAGTACACAAATCCCACTTGGCTCACCAAATTTTGTTCTTCTAGGTTGAAGCGTTCGTCTACAGTAGCAGTTTTTATATTTAGGATTCCCTCTGTTCTCTCCTATGTAGAAAGATGAATTTGGAACTCTAAATCCAACATGGTTTGTAGTAGCTCTTTGAAACTTGACAAAATAAAGGAGTTCTCCGTTTTGTCGCTACGGTTTGTTTCCTCTTCAAGTAGCCCTAGGCACAGACTGTGGTAAAGCACTTTCATTGAGAGGGGTTGCCAAGCTTCTAAGAAATTACGAGTTTCCGAAATAGTAGCTAATATTTTTTCACCCAATCTTGATGATACTTGGTGGTAATGATCAGTACACAAATCCCACTTGGCTCACCAAATTTTGTCCTTCTAGGTTGAAGCGTTCGTCTACAGTAGCAGTTTTTATATTTAGGTTTCCCTCTGTTCTCTCCTACATAGATAGATGAATTTGGAATTCTAAATCCAACATGGTTTGTAGTAGCTCTTTGAAACATGACAAAATAAAGGAGTTCTCAGTTTTGTCTCTATGGTTTGTTTCCTCTTCATGTAGCCCTAGGCGTAGACTGTGGCAAAGCACTTTCATTGAGAGGGGTTGCCAACATCTAAGAAATAATGAGTTTCCGAAATACCAGCAAATATTTTTTCACCCAATCTTGATGATACTTGGAGCTAACGATCAGTACACATTTCCCACTTGGCTCACTAAATTTTGTTCTTCTAGGTTGAAGCGTTCGTCTACAGTAGCAGTTTTTATATTTAGGTTACCCTCTATTCTCTCTTATATAGATAGATGAATTTGGAACTCTAAATCCAACATGGTTTGTAGTAGCTCTTTGAAACTTGACAAAATAAAGAAGTTCTCAGTTTTGTCTCTAAGGTTTGCTTCCTCTTCATGTAGACCTAGGCACAGACTGTGGAAAAGCACTTTCATTGAAAGGGTTTGCCAAGCTTCTAAGAAATTACGAGTTTCCGAAATACCAGCAAATATTTTTTCACCCAATCTTGATGATACTTGGTGGTAATGATCAGTACACAAATGCCACTTGGCTCACCAAATTTTGTTCTTCTAGGTTGAAGCGTTCGTCTACAGTAGCAGTTTTTATATTTAGGTTTCCCTCTGTTTTCTTATGTATAGATAGATGAATTTGGAACTCTAAATCCAACATGGTTTGTAGTAGCTCATTGAAACTTGAAAAAATAACGGAGTTCTCAGTTTTGTCTCTATGGTTTGTTTCCTCTTCAAGTAGCCCTAGGCACACACTGTGGAAAAGCACTTTCATTGAGAGATGTTGCCAAGCTTCTAAGAAAAAACGAGTTTCCGAAATACCAGCAAATATTTTTTCACCCAATCTTGATGATACTTGGTGGTAATGATCAGTACACAAATCCCACTTGGCTTACCAAATTTTGTTCTTCTAGGTTGAAGCGTTCGTCTACAGTAGCAGTTTTTATATTTAGGTTTCACTCTGTTCTCTCCCATATAGATAGATGAATTTGGAACTCTAAATCCAACAAGGTTTGTAGCAGCTCTTTGAAACTTGACAAAATAAAGGAGTTCTCAGTTTTTCTCGATGGTTTGTTTCCACTTCAAGTAGCCCTAGGCACAGACTGTGGAAAGCACTTTCATTGAGATGGGTTGCCAAGCTTCTAAGAAAAAACGAGTTTCCGAAATACCAGCAAATATTTTTTCATCCAATCTTGATGATACTTGGTGGTAATGATCAGTACACAAATCCCACTTGGCTCACCAAATTTTGTTCTTCTAGGTTGAAGCGTTCGTCTACAGTAGCAGTTTTTATATTTAGGTTTCCCTCTGTTATCTCATATATAGATAGATGAATTTGGAACTCTAAATCCAACATGGTTTGTAGTAGCTCTTTGAAACTTGACCAAATAAAGGAGTTCTCAGTTTTGTCGCTATGGTTTGTTTCCTCTTTAAGTAGCCCTAGGCACAGACTGTGGAAAAGCACTTTCATTGAGAGGGGTTCCCAAGCTTCTAAGAAATCACGAGTTTCCGAAATACCAGCAAATATTTTTTCACCCAATCTTGATGATACTTGGTGGTAATGATCAGTACACAAATCCCACTTGGCTCACCAAATTTTGTTCTTCTAGGTTGAAGCGTTCGTCTACAGTAGCAGTTTTTATATTTAGGATTCCCTCTGTTCTCTCCTATGTAGAAAGATGAATTTGGAACTCTAAATCCAACATGGTTTGTAGTAGCTCTTTGAAACTTGACAAAATAAAGGAGTTCTCCGTTTTGTCGCTACGGTTTGTTTCCTCTTCAAGTAGCCCTAGGCACAGACTGTGGTAAAGCACTTTCATTGAGAGGGGTTGCCAAGCTTCTAAGAAATTACGAGTTTCCGAAATAGTAGCCAATATTTTTTCACCCAATCTTGATGATACTTGGTGGTAATGATCAGTACACAAATCCCACTTGGCTCACCAAATTTTGTCCTTCTAGGTTGAAGCGTTCGTCTACAGTAGCAGTTTTTATATTTAGGTTTCCCTCTGTTCTCTCCTACATAGATAGATGAATTTGGAACTCTAAATCCAACATGGTTTGTAGTAGCTCTTTGAAACATGACAAAATAAAGGAGTTCTCAGTTTTGTCTCTATGGTTTGTTTCCTCTTCATGTAGCCCTAGGCGTAGACTGTGGCAAAGCACTTTCATTGAGAGGGGTTGCCAACATCTAAGAAATAATGAGTTTCCGAAATACCAGCAAATATTTTTTCACCCAATCTTGATGATACTTGGAGCTAACGATCAGTACACATTTCCCACTTGGCTCACTAAATTTTGTTCTTCTAGGTTGAAGCGTTCGTCTACAGTAGCAGTTTTTATATTTAGGTTACCCTCTGTTCTCTCTTATATAGATAGATGAATTTGGAACTCTAAATCCAACATGGTTTGTAGTAGCTCTTTGAAACTTGACAAAATAAAGAAGTTCTCAGTTTTGTCTCTAAGGTTTGCTTCCTCTTCATGTAGACCTAGGCACAGACTGTGGAAAAGCACTTTCATTGAAAGGGTTTGCCAAGCTTCTAAGAAATTACGAGTTTCCGAAATACCAGCAAATATTTTTTCACCCAATCTTGATGATACTTGGTGGTAATGATCAGTACACAAATGCCACTTGGCTCACCAAATTTTGTTCTTCTAGGTTGAAGCGTTCGTCTACAGTAGCAGTTTTTATATTTAGGTTTCCCTCTGTTCTCTCCTATATAGAAAGATTAATTTGGAACTCTAAATCCAACATGGTTTGTAGTAGCTCTTTGAAACTTGAAAAAATAACGGAGTTCTCAGTTTTGTCTCTATGGTTTGTTTCCTCTTCAAGTAGCCCTAGGCACACACTGTGGAAAAGCACTTTCATTGAGAGGGGTTGCCATCTTCTAAGAAATAACGAGTTTCCGAGTTCCAGCAAATATTTTTTCACCCAATCTTGATGATACTTGGAGCTAATGATCAGTACACAATTCCCACTTAGCTCACCAATTTTTGTTATTCTAGGTTGAAGCGTTCCTCTACCGTAGCAGTTTTTATATTTAGGTTACCCTCTGTTCTCTCCTATATAGATAGATGAATTTGGAACTCTAAATCCAACATGGTTTTTCGTAGCTCTTTGAAACTTGACCAAATAAAGGGGTTCTCAGTTTTGTCTCTATGGTTTGCTTCCTCTTCATGTAGCCCTAGGCACAGACTGTGGAAAATCACTTTCATTGAAAGGGGTTGCCATGCTTCTAAGAAATTACGAGTTTCCGAAATACCAGCAAATATTTTTTCACCCAATCTTGATGATACTTGGTGGTAATGATCAGTACACAAATCCCACATGGCTCACTAAATTTTGTTCTTCTAGGTTGAAGCGTTCATCTACAGTAGCAGTTTTTATATTTAGGTTTCCCTCTGTTCTCTAATATATAGATAGATGAATTTGGAACTCTAAATCCAACATGGTTTGTAGTAGCTCTTTGAAACTGACAAAATAAAGGAGTTCTCAGTTTTGTCTCTATGGTTTGTTTCCTCTTCAAGTAACACTAGGCACAGACTGTGGAAAAGCACTTTCATTGAGAGGGGTTGCCAAGGTTTAAGAAATAACGAGTTTCCGAAATACCAGCAAATATTTTTTCACCCAATCTTGATAATACTTGGTGGTAATGATCAGTACACAAATCCCACTTGGCTCACCAAATTTTGTTCTTCTAGGTTGAAGCGTTCGTCTACAGTAGCAGTTTTTATATTTAGGTTTCACTCTTTTCTCTCATATATAGATAGATGAATTTGGAACTCTAAATCCAACATGGTTTGTAGTAGCTGTTTGAAAGTTGACAAAATAAAGGAGTTCTCAGTTTTGTCTCAATGGTTTGTTTCCTCTTCAAGTAGCCCTAGGCACAGACTGTGGAAAAGCACTTTCATTTAGAGGGGTTGCCAAGCTTCTAAGAAATAACGAGTTTCGGAAATACCAGCAAATATTTTTTCACCCAATCTTGATGATACTTGGAGGTAATGATCAGTACACATTTCCAACTTGGCTCACCAAATTTTGTTCTTCTAGGTTGAAGCGCTCGTCTACAGTAGCAGTTTTTATATATATTTTTCCCTCTCTTCTCTCCTATATAGATAGATGAATTTGGAACTCTAAATCCAACATGGTTTGTAGTAGCTCTTTGAAACTTGAAAAATAACGGAGTTCTCAGTTTTGTCTCTATGGTTTGTTTCCTCTTCAAGTAGCCCTAGGCACAGACTGTGGAAAGCACTTTCATTGAGAGGGGTTGCCAAGCTTCTAAGAAATAACGAGTTTCCGAAATACCAGCAAATATTTTTTCACCCAATCTGGATGATACTTGGAGCTAACGATCAGTACACATTTCCCACTTGGCTCACCAAATTTTGTTCTTCAAGGTTGAAGCGTTCGTCTACAGTAGCAGTTTTTATATTTAGGTTACACTCTGTTCTCTCCTATATAGATAGATGAATTTGGAAGTCTAAATCCAACATGGTTTTTAGTAGCTCTTTGAAACTTGAAAAAATAAATAAGTTCTCAGTTTTGTCTCTATGGTTTGCTTCCTCTTCATGTAGCCCTAGGCACAGACTCTGGAAAAGCACTTTCATTGAAAGGGTTTGCCAAGCTTCTAAGAAATTACGAGTTTCCGAAATACCAGCAAATATTTTTTCACCCAATCTTGATGATACTTGGTGGTAATGATCAGTACACAAATCCCACTTGGCTCACCAAATTTTGTTCTTCTAGGTTGAAGCGTTCGTCTACAGTAGCAGTTTTTATATTTAGGTTTCCCTCTGTTCTCTAATGTATAGATAGATGAATTTGGAACTCTAAATCCAACATGGTTTGTAGTAGCTCTTTGAAACTTGAAAAAATAACGGAGTTCTCAGTTTTGTCTCTATGGTTTGTTTCCTCTTCAAGTAGCCCTAGGCACACACTGTGGAAAAGCACTTTCATTGAGAGATGTTGGCAAGCTTCTAAGAAATAACGAGTTTCCGAAATACCAGCAAATATTTTTTCACCCAATCTTGATGATACTTGGTGGTAATGATCAATACACAAATCCCACTTGGCTTACCAAATTTTGTTCTTCTAGGTTGAAGCGTTCTTCTACAGTAGCAGTTTTTATATTTAGGTTTCCCTCTGTTCTCTCATATATAGATAGATGAATTTGGAACTCTAAATCCAACATGGTTTGTAGTAGCTCTTTGAAACTTGACAAAATAAAGGAGTTCTCAGTTTTGTCTCTATGGTTTGTTTCCTCTTCAAGTAGCTCTAGGCACAGACTGTGGAAAACCACTTTCATTGAGAGGGGTTGCCAAGCTTCTAAGAAATTACGAGTTTCCAAAATACCAGCAAATATTATTTCACCGAATCTTGATGATACTTGGTGGTAATGATCAGTACACAAATCCAACTTGGCTCACCAAATTTTGTTCTTCTAGGTTGAAGCGTTCGTCTACAGTAGCAGTTTTTATATTTAGGTTTCCCTCTGTTATCTCATATATAGATAGATGAATTTGGAACTCTAAATCCAACATGGTTTGTAGTAGCTCTTTGAGACATGACAAAATAAAGAAGTTCTCATTTTTGTCGCTATGGTTTGTTTCCTCTTCATGTAGCCCTAGGCACAGACTGTGGAAAGCACTTTCATTGAGAGGGGTTGCCAAGCTTCTACGAAATAACGAGTTTCCGAAATACCAGCAAATATTTTTTCACCCAATCTTGATAATACTTGGTGGTAAAGATCAGTACACAAATCCCACTTGGCTCAAGAAATTTTGTTCTTCTGGGTTGAAGCGTTCGTCTACAGTCGCAGTTTTTATATTTAGGTTTCCCTCTGTTCTCTCCCATGTAGATAGATGAATTTGGAACTCTAAATCCAACATGGTTTGTAGTAGCTCTTTGAAACTTGACAAAATAAAGGAGTTCCTCGTTTTGTCTCTGTGGTTTCTTTCCTCTTCAAGTAGCCCTAGGCACAGACTGTGGTAAAGCACTTTCATTGAGAGGGGTTTCCAAGCTTCTAAGAAATAACGAGTTTCCGAAATACCAGCAAATATTTTTTCACCCAATCTTGATGATACTTGGTGGTAATAATAAGTAAACAAATCCCACTTGGCTCACCAAATTTTGTTCTTCTGGGTTGAAGCGTTCGTCTACAGTAGCAGCTTTTATATTTAGGTTTCCCTCTGTTCTCTCCTATATAGAAAGATGAATTTGGAACTGTAAATCCAACATGGTTTGTAGTAGCTCTTTGAAACTTGACAAAATAAAGGAGTTCTCAGTTTTGTCTCTATGGTTTGTTTCCTCTTCAAGTAGCCCTAGGCACAGACTGAGGAAAAGCACTTTCATTGAGAGGGGTTGCCATCTTCTAAGAAATAACGAGTTTCCGAAATTCCAGCAAATATTTTTTCACCCAATCTTGATGATACTTGGAGCTAACGATCAGTACACAATTCCCACTTGGCTCACCAAATTTTGTTATTCTAGGTTGAAGCGTTCCTCTACAGTAGCAGTTTTTATATTTAGGTTACCTTCTGTTCTCTCCTATATAGATAGATGAATTTTCAACTCTAAATCCAACATGGTTTTTCGTAGCTCTTTGAAACTTGACCAAATAAAGGAGTTCTCAGTTTTGTCTCTATGGTTTGCTTCCTCTTCATGTAGACCTAGGCACAGACTGTGGAAAAGCACTTTCATTGAAAGGGTTTGCCAAGCTTCTAAGAAATTACGAGTTTCCGAAATACCAGCAAATATTTTTTCACCCAATCTTGATGATACTTGGTGGTAATGATCAGTACAAAAATCCCACTTGGCTTACCAAAACTTGTTCTTCTAGGTTGAAGCGTTCGTCTACAGTAGCAGTTTTTATATTTAGGTTTCACTCTGTTCTCTCCATATAGATAGATGAATTTGGAACTCTAAATCCAACAAGGTTTGTAGCAGCTCTTTGAAACTTGACAAAATAAAGGAGTTCTAAGTTTTTCTCGATGGTTTGTTTCCACTTTAAGTAGCCCTAGGCACAGACTGTGGAAAGCACTTTCATTGAGATGGGTTGCCAAGCTTCTAAGAAATAACGAGTTTCCGAAATACCAGCAAATGTTTTTTCACACAATCTTGTTGATACTTGGTGGTAATGATCAGCACACAAATCCCACTTGGCTCACCAAATTTTGTTATTCTAGGTTTAAGCGTTCGTCTACAGTAGCAGTTTTTATATATAGGTTTCTCTCTGTTCTCTCCTATATAGATAGATGAATTTCGAACTCTAAATCCAACATGGTTGGTAGTAGCTCTTTGAAACTTGACAAAATAAAGGAGGTCTCAGATTTGTCTCTATGGTTCGTTTCCTCTTCAAGTAGCCCTAGGCACAGACTGTGGAAAAGCACTTTCATTGAGAGGGGTTGCCAAGCTTCTAAGAAATAATGAGTATCCGAAATACCAGCAAATATTTTTTCACCCAATCTTGATGATACTTTGTGGTAATGATCAGTACACAAATCCCACTTGGCTCACCAAATTTTGTTCTTCTAGGTTGAAGCATTCGTCTACAGTAGCAGTTTTTATATTTAGGTTTCCCTCTGTTATCTCATATATAGATAGATGAATTTGGAACTCTAAATCCAACATGGTTTGTAGCAGCTGTTTGAAACTTGACAAAATAATGGAGTTCTCAGTTTTGTCTCAATGGTTTGTTTTCTCTTCAAGTAGCCCTAGGCACAGACTGTGGAAAAGCACTTTCATTGAGAGGGGTTGCCAACATCTAAGAAATAACGAGTTTCCGAAATACCAGCAAATATTTTTTCACCCAATCTTGATGATACTTGGAGGTAATGATCAGTATACATTTCCAACTTGGCTCACCAAATTTTGTTCTTCTAGGTTGAAGCATTCGTCTACAGTAGCAGTTTTTATATTTAGGTTTCCCTCTGTTATCTCATATATAGATAGATGATTTTGGAACTCTAAATCCAACATGGTTTGTAGTAGCTCTTTGAAACTTGAAAAAATAACGGAGTCCTCAGTTTTGTCTCTATGGTTTGTTTCCTCTTCAAGTAGCCCTAGGCACACACTGTGGAAAGCACTTTCATTGAGAGGGGTTGCCAAGCTTCTAAGAAATAACGAGTTTCCGAAATACCAGCAAATATTTTTTCACCCAATCTTGATGATACTTGGAGCTAACGATCAGTACACATTTCCCACTTGGCTCACCAAATTTTGTTCTTCAAGGTTGAAGCGTTCGTCTACAGTAGCAGTTTTTATATTTAGGTTACCCTCTGTTCTCTCCTATATAGATAGATGAATTTGGAACTCTAAATCCAACATGGTTTGTAGTAGCTCTTTGAAACTTGAAAAAATAAAGAAGTTCTCAGTTTTGTCTCTATGGTTTGCTTCCTCTTCATGTAGCCCTAGGCACAGACTGTGGAAAAGCACTTTCATTGAAAGGGTTTGCCAAGCTTCTAAGAAATTACGAGTTTCCGAAATACCAGCAAATATTTTTTCACCCAATCTTGATGATACTTGGTGGTAATGATAAGTACACAAATCCCACTTGGCTCACCAAATTTTGTTCTTCTAGGTTGAAGCGTTCGTCTACAGTAGCAGTTTTTACATTTAGGTTTCCCTCTGTTCTCTAATGTATAGATAGATGAATTTGGAACTCTAAATCCAACATGGTTTGTAGTAGCTCTTTGAAACTTGAAAAAATAACGGAGTTCTCAGTTTTGTCTCTATGGTTTGTTTCCTCTTCAAGTAGCCCTAGGCACACACTGTGGAAAAGCACTTTCATTGAGAGATGTTCGCAAGCTTCTAAGAAAAAACGAGTTTCCGAAATACCAGCAAATATTTTTTCACCCAATCTTGATGATACTTGGTGGTAATGATCAGTACACAAATCCCACTTGGCTTACCAAATTTTGTTCTTCTAGGTTGAAGCGTTCGTCTACAGTAGCAGTTTTTATATTTAGGTTTCACTCTGTTCTCTCCATATAGATAGATGAATTTGGAACTCTAAATCCAACAAGGTTTGTAGCAGCTCTTTGAAACTTGACAAAATAAAGGAGGTCTCAGATTTGTCTCTATGGTTTGTTTCATCTTCAAGTAGCCCTAGGCACAGACTGTGGAAAAGCACTTTCATTGAGAGGGGTTGCCAAGCTTCTAAGAAATAACGAGTTTCCGAAATACAAGCAAATATTTTTTCACCCAATCTTGATGATACTTGGTGGTAATGATCAATACACAAATCCCACTTGGCTTACCAAATTTTGTTCTTCTAGGTTGAAGCGTTCTTCTACAGTAGCAGTTTTTATATTTAGGTTTCCCTCTGTTCTCTCATATATAGATAGATGAATTTGGAACTCTAAATCCAACATGGTTTGTAGTAGCTCTTTGAAACTTGACAAAATAAAGGAGTTCTCAGATTTGTCTCTATGGTTTGTTTCCTCTTCAAATAGCCCTAGGCACAGACTGTGGAAAAGCACTTTCATTGAGAGGGGTGGCCAAGCTTCTAAGAAATAATGAGTTTCCGAAATACCAGCAAATATTTTTTCACACAATCTTGATGATACTTCGAGGTAATAATCAGTACACAAATCCCACTTGGTTCACCAAATTTTGTTCTTCTAGGTTGAAGCATTCGTCTACAGTAGCAGTTTTTATATTTAGGTTTCCCTCTGTTCTCTCCTATATATATAGATGAATTTGGAACTCTAAATCCAACATGCTTTGTAGTAGCTTGCCGCAGTCTTTTGCTGGGCACAAATCACGAGTCTCCACACAGCTTGTAGATTCAAACAGCAATTCTTTATTCCCGAACTCACACCGGCCGTCTACAAACACGTTCTGGGGGAATCCACGTTCTCTTTCCAAATCCACTCCTGCCTAAATCCACCGCATGGGCTTCTGTCTCTCAAAAAATACTGTTTGACCCTAAGCACTCAAGAGGAACTCAGCAGCAGGATACGCCCTATTCCAAAAGAGGAACACCCTAATCTCCTATTACTAAACTGCCCTATTCTAAAGGGGAAACACCCTACTCTCCTATTATGCTAAACTGCCCTATTCTAAAGGGGAAACACCCTAAACACGGATCCTGCCCTGGTCCTTGAGCAAGGTCACCTTTCAGAAGTCCTTCCACTAGACAGCATGGGAGTAAGCTGGCAAGGAATTTGTCATACCTACTTGGCTGATGGCTCCCAGCATCTCCCCCCTTCTGATTAATTAAACAACAAGTAATGTGGCTTAAGGACCGTGCCTGGTAGGTTGTCCAGTTCAACATATGGCTCTTACCCGTCATTGGAAAACTGACCTTTAGGTAACTGACCTTTAGGCGTCAGCCTCCTGTCTTAGGTTGATACCATTGCAACTGGATCATACCCGTCACTGACTACCGGTCCAGCATACAGCCATACTTGTGGATAGGTCTATGCACCAGTGGGGGGGTGAGGTTCTTTGCCTCACCTCTGTTGGCCCCCAAATTTGGCCTTGGTGCCAGTGGGGGAGTGAGGTTAATGTGGCTTAAGGACCGCGCCTGGTAGGTTGTCCAATTCAACATATGGCTCTTACCCGTCATCGGAAAACTGACCTTTAGGTAACTGACCTTTAGGCGTCAGCCTCCTGTCTTAGGTTGATACCATTGCAATTGGATCATACCCGTCACTGACTGCCGGTCCAGCATATAGCCATTGGCCCCCAAATTTAGACCATCACTAGCAGAAGGGAGGAGGATACAGAAATGCCACGACACCAAGCCAATTGACAGTTCCTTTGGAAAAATTGCATCATTGGTGACACCATCAGCAAAGATCACTGGTGACACCATCAGCAAAGATATGCCAGCATTACCACAATTTGCTGCACTAAACGTAGTTACATAGTCCAGGCAAGTTCTGTAAGCAGTTCAAAGGGGAGGAATCTATCAATCTGTCCGTCTCCTCCCAAAGTCCGTTTCCTCCCAAAGTAAGTTGACTCCTTGATTGAGCATACTTGTTGAGTTATATTCATTGGGATGAAGATAGGAATTCTGGCAATGATGCTAAAAAGACATTATCCTGAAAAGAATTATTAAATATAATGAAAAGGAAAGGTGAAAGTAAACAAACAGATCTGTTAACCTACTTAAAAAACAATCCTTAACAGCTGTTTACCTGATTTAAATTAGTAAACAAGCAGATCTGTTAACCACCTTAAAAAGAATCCTTAACAGCTGTTTACTTAATTTAAATTAAGCCATTTAAATCACGTGAATAAAAAAAAATAATAATTTGGATCCATTTTCTCATGAGCGCTCCTCATATATGAAATATGGACATACGCACACACAGACATATAACACAAAACACAAATGTGCAAACAAACGTACAACACATAAGATAATAATAAAGGCCTTGTAGCTTTACCTAGGTGAAATCTCCATTGCAATGTTTAAAAACTCTATAGTCAAAAAAATAAAACTGATCAGAAAAACATTAACCTAGGTTTGTATGAGCTCAAAAAATAAAAATAGAACCTTATGATGTGGGAAAAATGCAATAATAAAATAGATATTGAAAAAAGCATCCTGGTTAATCACAGTCGCAGATGTAAGAATGGCCAAGCTGGAGTTCTGGATATCAGCTGTTATGGATTTGAGTCAAATTATCTTCTTTTTGATCTGTAGAAATCGTTTTGGTTAGTCTTTCTGGAATCCAAATCGGCTGCTGTTCTCCCTGTGGAAACACACAAACAGAGCCCCGACTCCAGACAATCACTGGGTCTGGACCTTTCCATTGTCCTGTTAGAATATCTTTCCAAAGAACTTTAGGCTTATGCACATTTTTTGGATACATATGCCTTTCCGCAGCACTAAGTCCTGATGAATCCAAATTTAAAAAGTTTAGAGTAAAAAGGGTTATTTTAAGTTTATCTTTGGGGGATATATACCCCTTTCCAATTCCCTCTTTTTGTTTTAGTAAGTACGTTTTAATAGTTTGATGAGCTCTTTCAACTATGCCTTGTCCCTGTGGATTGTATGGAATTCCTGTTATATGAGTAATACCAAATGATGAGCAAAATTGTTTAAAAGAGGTAGAGGTATAGCCAGGACCGTTATCGGTTTTTAACTGTTTAGGAACGCCCACAGTGGCAAAATTTTGTAAGCAATGAGCTATAACATCTTTAGTTTTTTCTCCGGCATGAAGGGAGCCCATCAAAAATCCGGAAGAAGTATCAACTGTAACATGTAAATATTTTAATTTTCCAAATTCTGACAAGTGTGTGACGTCCATCTGCCAAATATGGTTAGGTATCAGTCCTCTAGGATTGACTCCAAGATTAACTTGTGGTAAAAAGGTCACACAATTTTGACATTGTTTTATTATATGTCTGGCTTGTTCCTTAGTTATTTTAAAACGCTTTTGTAAAGTATTAGCATTAACATGGAATTTTTTATGAAAATTCGTAGCTTCTTCTAGTGTAGAGAAAATATGTATGTCATGTGTAGTTTTATCTGCTAAATCATTGCCCAAACTAAGGGCTCCAGGCAATCCTGTATGTGCTCTAATATGTCCTATAAAGAATGGATCTTTTCTGTCCCAGATTAGACTTTGTATAGTGGAAAACAAAGAGAAAACAGTAGAAGAAGGGGAAATCCTACCAGCATCTTCAAGAGATACTATAGCATTAACTACATACTGACTATCAGAAAATAAATTAAATACAGAATCTTTAAACATTAAAAAAGCTTGTAATACTGCATTAAGCTCTACCTTTTGAGCTGATTGTTTGGGTACTAAAAATGTAAAAGTTTGATCAGGGGTAACTACTGCTGCTGTACCATTATTTGACCCATCAGTGAATATATTTGGAGCATTCATGATAGGGGTTTTTCTTGTCATTTTTGGAAAAACTACAGGATGCTTAGACCAAAAAGACAACAAAGGATTAGATGGTAAGTGATTATCAAATGAAACATTAGATTTACACATGATTATTGCCCAAGTATTTAACTCATTAGCTAACTCATCAATTTGATCCATAGTGTATGGAGTAATAATTTTATTGGGAGAAATTCCAAACACTCCCTTCGCTGCTTTTATTCCTTTGAGTATTAATTGTCCTACAGCCTCAGGATACCTAGTAAGAATAGTGTTAGGAGAATAAGATAAATGTATCCACAATAATGGACCTTCTTGCCAAAATACTCCTGTAGGAATATTTTTTGTTGGTAGTACAATAAATAATAAAGGCAAACTTATATCAATTCTATCCAAATGTATATTTTCCATATATGTTTCAATAATTTTCAATGCCTTTCTTGCTTCAGGAGTTAACATGCGAGGTGAGTTTGGATCTGATGGACCTTTTAGAATATCAAATAAAGGTCCCAACTCTCCTGTTGGTATGCCTAGATAAGGCCTTATCCAATTTATGTCTCCCAATAACTTTTGAAAAGTCGTTAAGTGACTTGAGTTGATCTACTCGTATTTGAATTTTTGGTGGACGGACCATGGTTGAGGATAATAGAACTCCTAAATAATTAATTGGAAAATTTAATTGTACTTTATCTATTGCTATCTCTAGATTATAATTTTTTAATAAGTTTGTAAGTGTGGCATAACATTCCAGCAATATGTTTTTATCTTTATGTGCCAATAATACATCATCCATATAGTGAAATATTTGTAGTTCAGGATTTTGATTTCTAAGTGGCTGGATTGCTTTATTAACATATATTTGACACATAGTTGGACTGTTAGCCATCCCTTGAGGGAGTACTTTCCATTCATATCTCTGATCAGGACCTTCATGATTTAATGCAGGGATAGTAAATGCAAAACGTGGACTATCCTCGGGATGAATTGGAATTGAAAAAAAACAATCTTTAATATCTATGGCTAAAACATGCCAGGTTTTGGCAAAGCAGACAATTGAGGAATCCCTGATTGAGCAGGTCCCATAATAACCATCTCATTATTAATGGCTCTTAAATCTTGCAATAATCTCCATTTACCAGATTTCTTTTTAATGACAAAAATGGGAGTATTATGGGGAGATATGGAAGGTTGTATATGTCCTTCCGCTAATTGTTGTTTGACCAGATCATGGGCTACTTGTATCTTTTCTTTAGTCAGGGGCCACTGAGGAACCCACACTGGTCTTTCTGATTTCCAAGTAATTTTGATTGTCTCAGTGGCCCTTTCTGAAAATCCAACCCATGTCTGTCTGTTCCTTGATCTATTTGAATTGGTGCTGCTATACCTTGTCCTTGTTTTCCTAATCTTTTTTCTTTCCTAAAACCTTGTCTAGCCCTAGTAGTGGGCGCATTAGGATTGATGTTATTTGTTAATGTCAAACCTAATTGATCTAGGACATCTCGTCCCCATAAATTTATAGGAAGATGATCCAATACATAGGGCTGTATAGTTCCCTCACAACCTTCAGGATCCTTCCAATCTAATATCATTGCACTTCTATGGGGATTAGTAGCCACTCCTAGGCCTCGAAGCGTTTGAGTGGCTTGTTGTAATGGCCAATGTTTTGGCCATTCCTTACTAGATATGATGCTAAGGTCTGCACCTGTGTCCAGTAGCCCATTAAAGTCGTGTCCTTGAATATTTAGTTTTAACATTGGGCGAGAATCTAAATTTAAAGACAACATAGCCCAATCTACACCTGTGGAGCCTAATCCCCTGGAACCTCTTTCTACACTATGACTAGGAAATTTATTATGTAGGCTGGGTATTATTAACAACTGTGCTATTCTGTCTCCAGGTGAAATTACTGATATACCTCTTGGAGAACTAGCTATAATTTTTATTTCACCTACATAATCGGGATCAATTACCCCGGGACTTATCATAAGTCCTTTTAATGTAGATGAACTACGTCCCAATAATAAGCCTACTGTCCCTTGGGGAAGAGGTCCTTTTATTCCTGTGGGAATGATTTGAATTCCCATCTCTGGAGTTAGTACTGCTCTGGCAGAGGCGCAGATGTCCAACCCTGCGCTCCCTCGGGTTTGTCTGATGAGGGATTTAATGGACAATGTGTCCTGGGCACTACTCTGATGGTGTTGCTGGGTTCCTCCACTGCCCCGTATATTTGTGGTTGTGGGCCCCGGAGCATTGGGCCCGGCTGTCCGTTTTTTGGCAACGGAGCCTGATGCCTTTCTCCACGGTATCGTGGGTAAATACCTGGTCCTTTTCCGTTTTTGGTAAGGGAGTACCCTCTATGGTAGTTTGAGAACGGCATTCATTAGCCCAATGTCTCCCTCTACGGCATCGTGGGCAAATACCCGGTATTCTATTTCTTTGATACCTAGTTTTGTTAAATCCTCCTCCTATGGGGCAACTCCTTTTAAAATGTCCTGTTTGTTCACAATCATAGCATGTTTTTGGCCTGGTATCTAAAGCCTGTTGTACTGCAGCTGCCAAGACTTGCCCTTGTTCATTAATATCTCTACATAATTTAATATATGTGTTTAAATCTTCATGTCTCCATGGTCTAATAACCTCTCTGCAGCAACGATTTGCTTGGTCATAAGCTAGTTGTTTTATTAATGGCATTGCTTGTTCCGTATCCCCAAAAATTTTGGCAGCCGTTTGAATTAGCCTATCTACAAAGTCAGCGTAAGGTTCATTAGCTCTCTGTATTACCTTAGATAGCTGACCTTGTAAATCTCCATGTCCTTGTAAAGTCTTCCATGCCCTAACTGCGTCTGCAGCAATTTGTGCATATATAGCAGGATCATATTCAATTTGTTGCCGCTGACCCTCATAAGGTCCTTTTCCTAGCAACATTTCTAAATTTCTTTGAGGGTAACCGGCTGCTGCATTTCTCCTAGCTGTCTCTGCACAAAATTCCTCATTGGCAACCTTCCATAACAAATATTGTCCTCCATTTAGCACAGATTTACACATGCTAGCCCAATCTGCTGGCGTCATGTCCAAGTTAGTAATAGACTCGACCATGCTCACCGTGAAGGGAGCTTGGGGACCATAGGTTGTTACAGCCTCTTTTAACTGCTTCACTGTTTTAAAATCTAAAGCACGGTGAATTCGCTGCCCTCCTGCCTGTTCAAGTACAGGACATGCTAATCTTTGAGGTCCTGTCTCAGGATCCCATTTATCAACTACGGGGTTTGAGGGCCACTCAGCTGTCTCTATCGGTGGGGCTGTTGGTTGAATTAAACCCTCTTGTGATAAAACGGAGTTAGTAACAGCCTCCTGTTGTGGCCTTTTTCCTAACAACCCCTTTTCCTTTAAATTTTCTTCCTCTGTCTGACTAGCTGGAGAGACCTTCTCTTTTGCTTGATCTAAAACGTCTTTCACCATGTTCTGAACCTCTAACAATTTACTTAACATCTTTTCAGTTTGTTTTAATCTACTATAAAGATAACGCAACCCAATAAGATAACACAAAACAAAACCGAAACTGAATGAAGCAAAAACAGAATAAAAAATCGTTGTATCAATTTTCTCTTCCTCAGGGCCGACAAACTTCAAACCTTTAGTCAACCATTTTTTCCAGTTTGCCTGAGAAATTTCTAGGGATAGGCAGCTTGAAAGAAAAACAAAATAAATCAAAAGAAGAACACATTGTTTTCTGAAATGGTCACCCATTCTCTCGCCTTCCCTCAGGGGCGAGCAATTTCACTTACCTCCAAGTTTCAGACGTTCCACGTACGAGCCACCAGATGCCGCAGTCTTTTGCTGGGCACAAATCACGAGTCTCCACACAGCTTGTAGATTCAAACAGCAATTCTTTATTCCCGAACTCACACCGGCCGTCTACAAACACGTTCTGGGGGAATCCACGTTCTCTTTCCAAATCCACTCCTGCCTAAATCCACCGCATGGGCTTCTGTCTCTCAAAAAATACTGTTTGACCCTAAGCACTCAAGAGGAACTCAGCAGCAGGATACGCCCTATTCCAAAAGAGGAACACCCTAATCTCCTATTACTAAACTGCCCTATTCTAAAGGGGAAACACCCTACTCTCCTATTATGCTAAACTGCCCTATTCTAAAGGGGAAACACCCTAAACACGGATCCTGCCCTGGTCCTTGAGCAAGGTCACCTTTCAGAAGTCCTTCCACTAGACAGCATGGGAGTAAGCTGGCAAGGAATTTGTCATACCTACTTGGCTGATGGCTCCCAGCAGTAGCTCTTTGAAACTTGACAAAATAAAGGAGTTCTCAGTTTTGTCTCTATGGTTTGCTTCCTCTTCATGTAGCCCTAGGCACAGACTGTGGAAAAGCACTTTCATTGAAAGGGTTTGCCAAGCTTCTAAGAAATTACGAGTTTCCGAAATACCAGCAAATATTTTTTCACCCAATCTTGATGATACTTGGTGGTAATGATCAGTACACAAATCCCACTTGGCTTACCAAAATTTGTTCTTCTAGGTTGAAGCGTTCGTCTACAGTAGCAGTTTTTATATTTAGGTTTCACTCTGTTCTCTCCATATAGATAGATGAATTTGGAACTCTAAATCCAACAAGGTTTGTAGCAGCTCTTTGAAACTTGACAAAATAAAGGAGTTCTCAGTTTTTCTCGATGGTTTGTTTCCACTTTAAGTAGCCCTAGGCACAGACTGTGGAAAGCACTTTCATTGAGATGGGTTGCCAAGCTTCTAAGAAATAACGAGTTTCCGAAATACCAGCAAATGTTTTTTCACACAATCTTGTTGATACTTGGTGGTAATGATCAGTACACAAATCCCACTTGGCTCACCAAATTTTGTTATTCTAGATTTAAGCGTTCGTCTACAGTAGCAGTTTTTATATATAGGTTTCTCTCTGTTCTCTGCTATATAGATAGATGAAATTCGAACTCTAAATCCAACATGGTTGGTAGTAGCTCTTTGAAACTTGACAAAATAAAGGAGGTCTCAGATTTGTCTCTATGGTTTGTTTCCTGTTCAAGTAGCCCTAGGCACAGACTGTGGAAAACCACTTTCATTGAGAGGGGTTGTCAAGCTTCTAAGAAATAACGAGTTTCCGAAATACCAGCAAATATTTTTTCACCGAATCTTGATGATACTTGGTGGTAATGATCAGTACACAAATCCCACTTGGCTCACCAAATTTTATTCTTCTAGGTTGAAGCATTCGTCTACAGTAGCAGTTTTTATATTTAGGTTTCCCTCTGTTATCTCATATATAGATAGATGAATTTGGAACTCTAAATCCACCATGGTTTGTAGTAGCTCTTTGAAACTGACAAAATAAAGGAGTTCTCAGTTTTGTCTCTATGGTTTGTTTCCTCTTCAAATAGCACTAGGCACAGACTGTGGAAAAGCACTTTCATTGAGAGGGGTTGCCAAGGTTTAAGAAATAACGAGTTTCCTAAATTCCAGCAAATATTTTTTCACCCAATCTTGATAATACTTGGTGGTAATGATCAGTACACAAATCCCACTTGGCTCACCAAATTTTGTTCTTCTAGGTTGAAGCGTTCGTCTACAGTAGCAGTTTTTATATTTAGGATTCACTCTGTTCTCTCATATATAGATAGATGAATTTGGAACTCTAAATCCAACATGGTTTGTAGTAATTGTTTGAAACTTGACAAAATAAAGGAGTTCTCAGTTTTGTCTCAATGGTTTGTTTCCTCTTCAAGTAGCCCTAGGCACAGACTGTGGAAAAGCACTTTCATTGAGAGGGGTTGCCAAGCTTCTAAGAAATAACGAGTTTCCGAAATACCAGCAAATATTTTTTCACCCAATCTTGATGATACTTGGAGGTAATGATCAGTACACATTTCCAACTTGGCTCACCAAATTTTGTTCTTCTAGGTTGAAGCGCTCGTCTACAGTAGCAGTTTTTATATATATTTTTCCCTCTGTTTTCTCCTAACAGATAGATGATTTTGGAACTCTAAATCCAACATGGTTTGTAGTAGCTCTTTGAAACTTGAAAAAATAACGGAGTTCTCAGTTTTGTCTCTATGGTTTGTTTCCTCTTCAAGTAGCCCTAGCCACAGACTGTGGAAAGCACTTTCATTGAGAGGGGTTGCCAAGCTTCTAAGAAATAACGAGTTTCCGAAATACCAGCAAATATTTTTTCACCCAATCTTGATGATACTTGGAGCTAACGATCAGTACACATTTCCCACTTGGCTCACCAAATTTTGTTCTTCAAGGTGGAAGCGTTCGTCTACAGTAGCAGTTTTTATATTTAGGTTACCCTCTGTTCTCTCCTATATAGATAGATGAATTTGGAAGTCTAAATCCAACATGGTTTGTAGTAGCTCTTTGAAACTTGAAAAAATAAAGAAGTTCTCAGCTTTGTCTCCATGGTTTGCTTCCTCTTCATGTAGCCCTAGGCGCAGACTGTGGAAAAGCACTTTCATTGAAAGGGTTTGCCAAGCTTCTAAGAAATTACGAGTTTCCGAAATACCAGCAAATATTTTTTCACCCAATCTTGATGATACTTGGTGGTAATGATCAGTACACAAATCCCACTTGGCTCACCAAATTTTGTTCTTCTAGGTTGAAGCGTTCGTCTACAGTAGCAGTTTTTATATTTAGGTTTCCCTCTGTTCTCTAATGTATAGATAGATGAATTTGGAACTCTAAATCCAACATGGTTTGTAGTAGCTCTTTGAAACTTGAAAAAATAACGGAGTTCTCAGTTTTGTCTCTATGGTTTGTTTCCTCTTCAAGTAGCCCTAGGCACACACTGTGGAAAAGCACTTTCATTGAGAGATGTTGGCAAGCTTCTAAGAAAAAACGAGTTTCCGAAATACCAGCAAATATTTTTTCACCCAATCTTGATGATACTTGGTGGTAATGATCAGTACACAAATCCCACTTGGCTTACCAAATTTTGTTCTTCTAGGTTGAAGCGTTCGTCTACAGTAGCAGTTTTTATATTTAGGTTTCACTCTGTTCTCTCCCATATAGATAGATGAATTTGGAACTCTAAATCCAACAAGGTTTGTAGCAGCTCTTTGAAACTTGACAAAATATAGGAGTTCTCAGTTTTTCTCGATGGTTTGTTTCCACTTCAAGTAGCCCTAGGCACAGACTGTGGAAAGCACTTTCATTGAGATGGGTTGCCAAGCTTCTAAGAAATAACGAGTTTCCGAAATACCAGCAAATGTTTTTTCACACAATCTTGTTGATACTTGGTGCTAATGATCAGTACACAAATCCCACTAGGCTCACCAAATTTTGTTCTTCTGGGTTGAAGCGTTCGTCTACAGTAGCAGTTTTTATATTTAGGTTTCCCTCTGTCCTCTCCTATATAGAAAGATGAATTTGGAACTCTAAATCCAACATGGTTTGTAGTAGCTCTTTGAAACTTGACAAAATAAAGGAGTTCTCAGATTTGTCTCTATGGTTTGTTTCTTCTTCAAGTAGCCCTAGGCACAGACTGAGGAAAAGCACTTTCATTGAGATGGGTTGCCATCTTCTAAGAAAAAACGAGTTTCCGAAATTCCAGCAAATATTTTCTCACCCAATCTTGATGATACTTGGAGCTAACGATCAGTACAAAATTCCCACTTGGCTCACCAAATTTTGTTATTCTAGGTTGAAGCGTTCCTCTACAGTAGCAGTTTTTATATTTAGGTTACACTCTGTTCTCTCTTATATAGATAGATGAATTTGGAACTCTAAATCCAACATGGTTTTTCGTAGCTCTTTGAAACTTGACCAAATAAAGGAGTTCTCAGTTTTGTCTCTATGGTTTGCTTCCTCTTCATGTAGCCCTAGGCACAGACTGTGGAAAATCACTTTCATTGAAAGGGGGTGCCATGCTTCTAAGAAGTTACGAGTTTCCGAAATACCAGCAAATATTTTTTCACCCAATCTTGATGATACTTGGTGGTAATGATCAGTACACAAATCCCACATGGCTCACTAAATTTTGTTCTTCTAGGTTGAAGCGTTCATCTACAGTAGCAGTTTTTATATTTAGGTTTCCCTCTGTTCTCTAATATATAGATAGATGAATTTGGAACTCTAAATCCACCATGGTTTGTAGTAGCTCTTTGAAACTGACAAAATAAAGGAGTTCTCAGTTTTGTCTCTATGGTTTGTTTCCTCTTCAAGTAGCACTAGGCACAGACTGTGGAAAAGCACTTTCATTGAGAGGGGTTGCCAAGGTTTAAGAAATAACGAGTTTCCTAAATTCCAGCAAATATTTTTTCACCCAATCTTGATAATATTTGGTGGTAATGATCAGTACACAAATCCCACTTGGCTCACCAAATTTTGTTCTTCTAGGTTGAAGCGTTCGTCTACAGTAGCAGTTTTTATATTTAGGTTTCACTCTGTTCTCTCATATATAGATAGATGAATTTGGAACTCTAAATCCAACATGGTTTGTAGTAGCTGTTTGAAACTTGACAAAATAAAGGAGTTCTCAGTTTTGTCTCAATGGTTTGTTTCCTCTTCAAGTAGCCCTAGGCACAGACTGTGGAAAAGCACTTTCATTGAGAGGGGTTGCCAAGCTTCTAAGAAATAACGAGTTTCCGAAATACCAGCAAATATTTTTTCACCCAATCTTGATGATACTTGGAGGTAATGATCAGTACACATTTCCAACTTGGCTCACCAAATTTTGTTCTTCTAGGTTGAAGCGCTCGTCTACAGTAGCAGTTTTTATATATATTTTTCCCTCTGTTCTCTCCTATATAGATAGATGAATTTGGAACTCTAAATCCAACATGGTTTGTAGTAGCTCTTTGAAACTTGAAAAAATAACGGAGTTCTCTGTTTTGTCTCTATGGTTTGTTTCCTCTTCAAGTAGCCCTAGGCACAGACTGTGGAAAGCACTTTCATTGAGAGGGGTTGCCAAGCTTCTAAGAAATAACGAGTTTCCGAAATACCAGCAAATATTTTTTCACCCAATCTTGATGATACTTGGAGCTAACGATCAGTACACATTTCCCACTTGGCTCACCAAATTTTGTTCTTCAAGGTTGAAGCGTTCGTCTACAGTAGCAGTTTTTATATTTAGGTTACCCTCTGTTCTCTCCTATATAGATAGATGAATTTGGAAGTCTAAATCCAACATGGTTTGTAGTAGCTCTTTGAAACTTGAAAAAATAAAGAAGTTCTCAGTTTTTTCTCTATGGTTTGCTTCCTCTTCATGTAGCCCTAGGCACAGACTGTGGAAAAGCACTTTCATTGAAAGGGTTTGCCAAGCTTCTAAGAAATTACGAGTTTCCGAAATACCAGCAAATATATTTTCACCCAATCTTGATGATACTTGGTGGTAATGATCAGTACACAAATCCCACTTGGCTCACCAAATTTTGTTCTTCTAGGTTGAAGCGTTCGTCTACAGTAGCAGTTTTTATATTTAGGTTTCCCTCTGTTCTCTAATGTATAGATAGATGAATTTGGAACTCTAAATCCAACATGGTTTGTAGTAGCTCTTTGAAACTTGAAAAAATAACGGAGTTCTCAGTTTTGTCTCTATGGTTTGTTTCCTTTTCAAGTAGCCCTAGGCACACACTGTGGAAAAGCACTTTCATTGAGAGATGTTGGCAAGCTTCTAAGAAAAAACGAGTTTCCGAAATACCAGCAAATATTTTTTCACCCAATCTTGATGATACTTGGTGGTAATGATCAGTACACAAATCCCACTTGGCTTACCAAATTTTGTTCTTCTAGGTTGAAGCGTTCGTCTACAGTAGCAGTTTTTATATTTAGGTTTCACTCTGTTGTCTCCCATATAAATAGATGAATTTGGAACTCTAAATCCAACAAGGTTTGTAGCAGCTCTTTGAAACTTGACAAAATAAAAGAGTTCTCAGTTTTTCTCGATGGTTTGTTGCCACTTCAAGTAGCCCTAGGCACAGACTGTGGAAAGCACTTTCATTGAGATGGGTTGCCAAGCTTCTAAGAAATAACGAGTTTCCGAAATACCAGCAAATGTTTTTTCACACAATCTTGTTGATACTTGGTGGTAATGATCAGTACACAAATCCCATTTGGCTCACCAAATTTTGTTATTCTAGGTTTAAGCGTTCGTCTACAGTAGCAGTTTTTATATATAGGTTTCTCTCTGTTCTCTCCTAAATAGATAGATGAAATTCGAACTCTAAATCCAACATGGTTGGTAGTAGCTCTTTGAAACTTGACAAAATAAAGGAGGTCTCAGATTTGTCTCTATGGTTTGTTTCATCTTCAAGTAGCCCTGGGCACAGACTGTGGAAAAGAACTTTCATTGAGAGGGGTTGCCAAGCTTCTAAGAAATAACGAGTTTCCGAAATACCAGCAAATATTTTTTCACCCAAACTTGATGATACTTGGTGGTAATGATCAATACACAAATCCCACTTGGCTTACCAAATTTTGTTCTTCTAGGTTGAAGCGTTCTTCTACAGTAGCAGTTTTTATATTTAGGTTTCCCTCTGTTCTCTCATATATAGATAGATGAATTTGGAACTCTAAATCCAACATGGTTTGTAGTAGCTCTTTAAAACTTGGCAAAATAAAGGAGTTCTCAGATTTGTCTCTATGGTTTGTTTCCTCTTCAAGTAGCCCTAGGCACAGACTGTGGAAAAGCACTTTCATTGAGAGGGGTTGCCAAGCTTCTAAGAAATAATGAGTTTCTGAAATACCAGCAAATATTTTTTCACACAATCTTGATGATACTTCGTGGTAATAATCAGTACACAAATCCCACTTGGCTCACCAAATTTTGTTCTTCTAGGTTGAAGCATTCGTCTACAGTAGCAGTTTTTATATTTAGGTTTCCCTCTGTTCTCTCCTATATATATAGATGAATTTGGAACTCTAAATCCAACATGCTTTGTAGTAGCTCTTTGAAACTTGACAAAATAAAGGAGTTCTCAGTTTTGTCTCTATGGTTTGTTTCCTCTTCAAGTAGCCCAAGGCACAGACTGTGGAAAACCACTTTCATTGAGAGGGGTTGCCAAGCTTCTACGAAATTACGAGTTTCCGAAATACCAGCAAATATTTTTTCACCGAATCTTGATGATACTTGGTGGTAATGATCAGTACACAAATCCAACTTGGCTCACCACATTTTGTTCTTCTAGGTTGAAGCGTTCGTCTACAGTAGCAGTTTTTATATTTAGGTTTCCCTCTGTTATCTCATATATAGATAGATGAATTTGGAACTCTAAATCCAACATGGTTGATAGTAGCTCTTTGAGACATGACAAAATAAAGAAGTTCTCAGTTTTGTCGCTATGGTTTGTTTCCTCTTAAAGTAGCCCTAGGCACAGACTGTGGAAAGCACTTTCATTGAGATGGGTTGCCAAGCTTCTAAGAAATTACGAGTTTCCGAAATTCCAGCAAATATTTTTTCACCCAATCTTGATAATACTAGGTGGTAAAGATCAGTACACAAATCCCACTTGGCTCAAGAAATTTTGTTCTTCTGGGTTGAAGCGTTCGTCTACAGTAGCAGTTTTTATATTTAGGTTTCCCTCTGTTCTCTCCCATGTAGATAGATGAATTTGGAACTCTAAATCCAACATGGTTTGTAGTAGCTCTTTGAAACTGACAAAATAAAGGAGTTCTCAGTTTTGTCTCTATGGTTTGTTTCCTCTTCAAGTAGCACTAGGCACAGACTGTGGAAAAGCACTTTCATATAGAGGGGTTGCCAAGGTTTAAGAAATAACGAGTTTCCGAAATACCAGCAAATATTTTTTCACCCAATCTTGATAATACTTGGTGGTAATGATCAGTACACAAATCCCACTTGGCTCACCAAATTTTGTTTCTTCTAGGTTGAAGCGTTCGTCTACAGTAGCAGTTTTTATATTTAGGTTTCACTCTGTTCTCTCATATATAGATAGATGAATTTGGAACTCTAAATCCAACATGGTTTGTAGTAGCTGTTTGAAACTTGACAAAATAAAGGAGTTCTCAGTTTTGTCTCAATGGTTTGCTTCCTCTTCAAGTAGCCCTAGGCACAGACTGTGGAAAAGCACTTTCATTGAGAGGGGTTGCCAAGCTTCTAAGAAATAACGAGTTTCCGAAATACCAAAATATTTTTTCACCCAATCTTGATGATACTTGGAGGTAATGATCAGTACACATTTCCAACTTGGCTCACCAAATTTTGTTCTTCTAGGTTGAAGCGCTCGTCTACAGTAGCAGTTTTTATATATATTTTTCCCTCTGTTCTCTCCTATATAGATAGATGAATTTGGAACTCTAAATCCAACATGGTTAGTAGTAGCTCTTTGAAACATGAAAAAATAACGGAGTTCTCAGTTTTGTCTCTATGGTTTGTTTCCTCTTCAAGTACCGAAGGCACAGACTGTGGAAAGCACTTTCATTGAGAGGGGTTGCCAAGCTTCTAAGAAATAACGAGTTTCCGAAATACCAGCAAATATTTTTTCACTCAATCTTGATGATACTTGGAGCTAACGATCAGTACACATTTACCAATTGGCTCACCAAATTTTGTTCTTCAAGATTGAAGCGTTCGTCTACAGTAGCAGTTTTTATATTTAGATTACCCTCTGTTCTCTCCTATATAGATAGATGAATTTGGAACTCTAAATCCAACATGGTTTGTAGTAGCTCTTTGAAACTTGAAAAAATAAAGAAGTTCTCAGTTTTGTCTCTATGGTTTGCTTCCTCTTCATGTAGCCCTAGGCACAGACTGTGGAAAAGCACTTTCATTGAAAGGGTTTGCCAAGCTTCTAAGAAATTACGAGTTTCCGAAATACCAGCAAATATTTTTTCACCCAATCTTGATGATACTAGGGCGTAATGATCAGTACACAAATCCCACTTGGCTCACCAAATTTTGTTCTTCTAGGTTGAAGCGTTCGTCTACAGTAGCAGTTTTTATATTTAGGTTTCCCTCTGTTCTCTAATGTATAGATAGATGAATTTGGAACTCTAAATCCAATATGGTTTGTAGTAGCTCTTTGAAACTTGAAAAAATAACGTAGTTCTCAGTTTTGTCTCTATGGTTTGTTTCCTCTTCAAGTAGCCCTAGGCACACACTGTGGAAAAGCACTTTCATTGAGAGATGTTGCCAAGCTTCTAAGAAAAAACGAGTTTCCGAAATACCAGCAAATATTTTTTCACACAATCTTGATGATACTTGGTGGTAATGATCAGTACACAAATCCCACTTGGCTTACCTAATTTTGTTCTTCTAGGTTGAAGCGTTCGTCTACAGTAGCAGTTTTTATATTTAGGTTTCACTCTGTTCTCTCCCATACAGATAGATGAATTTGGAACTCTAAATCCAACAAGGTTTGTAGCAGCTCTTTGAAACTTGACAAAATAAAGGAGTTCTCAGTTTTTCTCTATGGTTTGTTTCCACTTCAAGTAGCCCTAGGCACAGACTGTGGAAAGCACTTTCATTGAGATGGGTTGCCAAGCTTCTAAGAAATAACGAGTTTCCGAAATACCAGCAAATGTTTTTTCACACAATCTTGTTGATACTTGGTGGTAATGATCAGTACACAAATCCCACTTTGCTCACCAAATTTTGTTCTTCTAGGTTGAAGCATTCGTCTACAGTAGCAGTTTTTATATTTAGGTTTCCCTCTGTTCTCTCCTATATATATATATATATAGATGAATTTGGAACTCTAAATCCAACATGCTTTGTAGTAGCTCTTTGAAACTTGACAAAATAAAGGAGTTCTCAGTTTTGTCTCTATGGTTTGTTTCCTCTTCAAGTAGCCCTAGGCACAGACTGTGGTAAAGCACTTTCATTGAGAGGGATTGCCAAGCTTCTAAGAAATAACGAGTTTCCGAAATACCAGCAAATATTTTTTCACCGAATCTTGATGATACTTGGTGGTAATGATCAGTACACAAATCCCACTTGGCTCACCAAATTTTGTTCTTCTAGGTTGAAGCGTTCGTCTACAGTAGCAGTTTTTATATTTTTTTTTTCCCTCTGTTCTCTCCTATAGAGATAGATGAATTTGGAACTCTAAATCCAACATGGTTTGTAGTAGCTCTTTGAAACTTGCAAAAATAACGGAGTTCTCAGTTTTGTCTCTATGGTTTGTTTCCTCTTCAAGTAGCCCTAGGTACACACTGTGGAAAAGCACTTTCATTGAGAGGGGTTGCCAAGCTTCCAAGAAATAACGAGTTTCCGAAATACCAGCAAATATTTTTTCACCCAATCTTGATGATACTTTGTGGTAATGATCAGTACACAAATCCCACTTGGCTCACCAAATTTTGTTCTTCTAGGTTGAAGCGTTCGTCTACAGTAGCATTTTTTAATTTAGGTTTCCCTCTGTTATCTCATATATAGATAGATGAATTTGGAACTCTAAATCCAACATGGTTTGTAGTAGCTCTTTGAGACATGACAAAATAAAGAAGTTCTCAGTTTTGTCGCTATGGTTTGTTTCCTCTTCAAGTTGCCCTATGCACAGACTGTGGAAATCACTTTCATTGAGAGGGGTTGCCAATCTTCTACGAAATAAAGAGTTTCCGAAATACCAGCAAATATTTTTTCACCGAATCTTGATGATACTTTGTGGTAATGATCAGTACACAAATCCCACTTGGCTCACCAAATTTTGTTCTTCTGGGTTGAAGCGTTCGTCTACAGTAGCAGTTTATATATTTAGGTTTCCCTCTGTTCTCTCCCATGTAGATAGATGAATTTGGAACTCTAAATCAAACATGGTAGTAGTAGCTGTTTGAAACGTGACAAAATAAAGGAGTTATCAGTTTTGTCTCTATGGTTTGTTTCCTCTTCAAGTAGCCCTAGGCACAGACTGTGGAAAAGCACTTTCATTGAGAGGGGTTGCCAAGCTTCTAAGAAATTACGAGTTTCCGAAATACCAGCAAATATTTTTTCACCGAATCTTGATGATACTTGGTGCTAATGATCAGTACACAAATCCCACTAGGCTCACCAAATTTTGTTCTTCTAGGTTGAAGCGTTCGTCTACAGTAGCAGTTTTTATATTTAGGTTTTTCTCTGTTCTCTCCTATATAGATAGATGAATTTGGAACTATAAATCCAACATGGTTTGTAGTAGCTCTTTGAAACTTGACAAAATAAAGGAGTTCCTCGTTTTGTCTCAATGGTTTCTTTCCTCTTCAAGTAGCCCTAGGCACAGACTGTGGTAAAGCAATTTCATTGAGAGGGGTTGCCAAGCTTCTAAGAAATAACGAGTTTCCGAAATACCAGCAAATATTTTTTCACCCAATCTTGATGATACTTGGTGGTAATAATCAGTAAACAAATCCCACTTGGCTCACCAAATTTTGTTCTTCTGGGTTGAAGCGTTCGTCTACAGTAGCAGTTTTTATATTTAGGTTTCCCTCTGTTCTCTCCTATATAGAAAGATGAATTTGGAAATCTAAATCCAACATGGTTTTTCGTAGCTCTTTGAAACTTGACCAAATAAAGGAGTTCTCAGTTTTGTCTCTATGGTTTGCTTCCTCTTCATGTAGCCCTAGGCACAGACTGTGGAAAATCACTTTCTTTGAAAGGGGTAGCCATGCTTCTAAGAAATTACGAGTTTCCGAAATACCAGCAAATATTTTTTCACCCAATCTTGATGATACTTGGTGGTAATGATCAGTACACAAATCCCACATGGCTCATTAAATTTTGTTCTTCTAGGTTGAAGCGTTCATCTACAGTAGCAGTTTTTATATTTAGGTTTCCCTCTGTTCTCTAATATATAGATAGATGAATTTGGAACTATAAATCCAACATGGTTTGTAGTAGCTCTTTGAAACTGACAAAATAAAGGAGTTCTCAGTTTTGTCTCTATGGTTTGTTTCCTCTTCAAGTAGCCCTAGGCACAGACTGTGGAAAAGCACTTTCATTGAGAGGGGTTGCCAATATTTAAGAAATAACGAGTTTCCTAAATTCCAGCAAATATTTTTTCACCCAATCTTGATAATACTTGGTGGTAATGATAAGTACACAAATCCCACTTGGCTCACCAAATTTTGTTCTTCTAGGTTGAAGCGTTCGTCTACAGTAGCAGATTTTATATTTAGGTTTCACTCTGTTCTCTCATATATAGATAGATGAATTTGGAACTCTAAATCCAACATGGTTTGTAGTAGCTGTTTGAAACTTGACAAAATAAAGGAGTTCTCAGTTTTGTCTCAATGGTTTGTTTCCTCTTCAAGTAGCCCTAGGCACAGACTGTGGAAAGCACTTCATTGAGAGGGGTTGCCAAGCTTCTAAGAAATAATGAGTTTCCGAAATAGCAGCAAATATTTCTTCACCCAATCTTGATGATACTTGGAGGTAATGATCAGTACACATTTCCAACTTGGCTCACCAAATTTTGTTCTTCTAGGTTGAAGCGCACGTCTACAGTAGCAGTTTTTATATATATTTTTCCCTCTGTTCTCTCCTATATAGATAGATGAATTTGAAACTCTGAATGAAACATGGTTTGTAGTAGCTCTTTGAAACTTGAAAAAATAACGGAGTTCTCAGTTTTGTCTCTATGGTTTGTTTCCTCTTCAAGTAGCCCTAGGCACAGACTGTGGAAAGCACTTTCATTGAGAGGGTTTGCCAAGCTTCTAAGAAATAACGAGTTTCCGAAATACCAGCAAATATTTTTTCACCCAATCTTGATAATACTTGGTGGTAATGATCAGTACACAAATCCTACTTGGCTCACCAAATTTTGTTATTCTAGGTTGAAGCGTTCGTCTACAGTAGCAGGTTTTATATTTAGGTTTCCCTCTGTTCTCTCCCATATAGATAGATGAATTTGGAACTCTAAATCCAACAAGGTTTGTAGCAGCTCTTTGAAACTTGACAAAATAAAGGAGTTCTCAGTTTTGTCTCTATGGTTTGTTTCCTCTTCAAGTAGCCCTAGGAACAGACTGTGGAAAAGCACTTTCATTGAGAGGGGTTGCCAAGCTTCTAAGAAATAATAAGTTTCCGAAATACCAGCAAATATTTTTTCACACAATCTTGATGATACTTCGTGGTAATGATCAGTACACAAATCCCACTTGGCTCACCAAATTTTGTTCTTCTAGGTTGAAGCATTCGTCTACAGTAGCAGTTTTTATATTTAGGTTTCCCTCTGTTCTCTCCTATATAGATAGATGAATTTGGAACTCTAAATCCAACATGGTTTGTAGTAGCTCTTTGAAACTTGACAAAATAAAGGAGTTCTCAGTTTTGTCTCTATGGTTTGTTTCCTCTTCCAGTAGACCTAGGCACAGACTGTGGAAAAGCACTTTCATTGAGAGGGGTTGCCAAGCTTCTAAGAAATTACGAGTTTCCGAAATACCAGCAAATATTTTTTCACCCAATCTTGATGATACTTGGTGCTAATGATCAGTACACAAATCCCACTTGGCTCACCAAATTTTGTTCTTCTAGGGTGAAGCGTTCGTCTACAGTAGCAGTTTTTATATTTAGCTTTTTCTCTGTTCTCTCATATATAGATAGATGAATTTGGAACTATAAATCCAACATGGTTTGTCGTAGCTCTTTGAAACTTGACAAAATAAAGGAGTTCTCCGTTTTGTCTCTATGGTTTCTTTCCTCTTCAAGTAGCCCTAGGCACAGACTGTGCTAAAGCACTTTCATTGAGAGGGGTTGCCAAGCTTCTAAGAAATTACGAGTTTCCGAAATACCAGCAAATATTTTTTCACCCAATCTTGATGATACTTGGTGCTAATGATCAGTACACAAATCCCACTTGGCTCACCAAATTTTGTTCTTCTAGGTTGAAGCGTTCCTCTACAGTAGCAGTTTTTATATTTAGGTTACCCTCTGTTCTCTCCTATATAGATAGATGAATTTGGAACTCTAAATCCAACATGGTTTGTAGTAGCTCTTTGAAACTTGACCAAATAAAGGAGTTCTCAGTTTTGTCTCTATGGTTTGCTTCCTCTTCATGTAGCCCTAGGCACAGACTGTGGAAAAGCACTTTCATTGAAAGGGGTTGCCAAGCTTCTAAGAAATTACGAGTTTCCGAAATACCAGCAAATATTTTTTCACCCAATCTTGATGATACTTGGTGGTAAAGATCAGTACACAAATCCAACATGGCTCACCAAATTTTGTTCTTCTAGGTTGAAGCGTTCGTCTACAGTAGCACTTTTTATATTTAGGTTTCCCTCTGTTCTCTCCTATATAGAAAGATGAATTTGGAACTCTAAATCCAACATGGTTTGTAGTAGCTCTTTGAAACTTGACAAAATAAAGGAGTTCCCAGTTTTTCTCTATGGTTTGTTTCCACTTCAAGTAGCCCTAGGCACAGACTGTGGAAAGCACTTTCATTGAGAAAGGTTGCCAAGCTTCTAAGAAATAATGAGTTTCCGAAATACCAGCAAATATTTTTTCACACAATCTTGATGATACTTCGTGGTAATGATCAGTACACAAATCCCACTTGGCTCACCAAATTTTGTTCTTCTAGGTTGAAGCATTCGTCTACAGTAGCAGTTTTTATATTTAGGTTTCCCTCTGTTCTCTCCTATATATATAGATGAATTTGGAACTCTAAATCCAACATGCTTTGTAGTAGCTCTTTGAAACTTGACAAAATAAAGGAGTTCTCAGTCTTGTCTCTATGGTTTGTTTCCTCTTAAAGTAGCCCTAGGCACAGACTGTGGAAAGCACTTTCATTGAGATGGGTTGCCAAGCTTCTAAGAAATAACGAGTTTCCGAAATACCAGCAAATATTTTTTCACACAACCTTGTTGATACTTGGTGGTAATGATCAGTACACAAATTCCACTTGGCTCACCAAATTTTGTTTTCTAGGTTGAAGCCTTCGTCTACAGTAGCAGTTTTTATATTTAGGTTTCTCTCTGTTCTCTCCTATATAGATAGATGAATTTGGAACTCTAAAACCATAATGGTTTGTAGTAGCTCTTTGAAACTTGACAAAATAAAGGAGTTCTCAGTTTTGTCTCTATGGTTTGTTTCCTCTTCAAGTAGCCCTAGGAACAGACTGTGGAAAAGCACTTTCATTGAGAGGGGTTGCCAAGCTTCTAAGAAATAATAAGTTTCCGAAATACCAGCAAATATTTTTTCACACAATCTTGATGATACTTCGTGGTAATGATCAGTACACAAATCCCACTTGGCTCACCAAATTTTGTTCTTCTAGGTTGAAGCATTCGTCTACAGTAGCAGTTTTTATATTTAGGTTTCCCTCTGTTCTCTACTATATATATAGATGAATTTGGAACTCTAAATCCAACATGCTCTTAGTAGCTCTTTGAAACTTGACAAAATAAAGGAGTTCTCAGTTTTGTCTCTATGGTTTGTTTCCTCTTCCAGTAGACCTAGGCACAGACTGTGGAAAAGCACTTTCATTGAGAGGGGTTGCCAAGCTTCTAAGAAATTACGAGTTTCCGAAATACCAGCAAATATTTTTTCACCCAATCTTGATGATACTTGGTGCTAATGATCAGTACACAAATCCCACTTGGCTCACCAAATTTTGTTCTTCTAGGGTGAAGCGTTCGTCTACAGTAGCAGTTTTTATATTTAGCTTTTTCTCTGTTCTCTCATATATAGATAGATGAATTTGGAACTATAAATCCAACATGGTTTGTCGTAGCTCTTTGAAACTTGACAAAATAAAGGAGTTCTCCGTTTTGTCTCTATGGTTTCTTTCCTCTTCAAGTAGCCCTAGGCACAGACTGTGCTAAAGCACTTTCATTGAGAGGGGTTGCCAAGCTTCTAAGAAATTACGAGTTTCCGAAATACCAGCAAATATTTTTTCACCCAATCTTGATGATACTTGGTGCTAATGATCAGTACACAAATCCCACTTGGCTCACCAAATTTTGTTCTTCTAGGTTGAAGCGTTCCTCTACAGTAGCAGTTTTTATATTTAGGTTACCCTCTGTTCTCTCCTATATAGATAGATGAATTTGGAACTCTAAATCCAACATGGTTTTTCGTAGCTCTTTGAAACTTGACCAAATAAAGGAGTTCTCAGTTTTGTCTCTATGGTTTGCTTCCTCTTCATGTAGCCCTAGGCACAGACTGTGGAAAAGCACTTTCATTGAAAGGGGTTGCCAAGCTTCTAAGAAATTACGAGTTTCCGAAATACCAGCAAATATTTTTTCACCCAATCTTGATGATACTTGGTGGTAAAGATCAGTACACAAATCCAACATGGCTCACCAAATTTTGTTCTTCTAGGTTGAAGCGTTCGTCTACAGTAGCACTTTTTATATTTAGGTTTCCCTCTGTTCTCTCCTATATAGAAAGATGAATTTGGAACTCTAAATCCAACATGGTTTGTAGTAGCTCTTTGAAACTTGACAAAATAAAGGAGTTCCCAGTTTTTCTCTATGGTTTGTTTCCACTTCAAGTAGCCCTAGGCACAGACTGTGGAAAGCACTTTCATTGAGAAAGGTTGCCAAGCTTCTAAGAAATAATGAGTTTCCGAAATACCAGCAAATATTTTTTCACACAATCTTGATGATACTTCGTGGTAATGATCAGTACACAAATCCCACTTGGCTCACCAAATTTTGTTCTTCTAGGTTGAAGCATTCGTCTACAGTAGCAGTTTTTATATTTAGGTTTCCCTCTGTTCTCTCCTATATATATAGATGAATTTGGAACTCTAAATCCAACATGCTTTGTAGTAGCTCTTTGAAACTTGACAAAATAAAGGAGTTCTCAGTCTTGTCTCTATGGTTTGTTTCCTCTTAAAGTAGCCCTAGGCACAGACTGTGGAAAGCACTTTCATTGAGATGGGTTGCCAAGCTTCTAAGAAATAACGAGTTTCCGAAATACCAGCAAATATTTTTTCACACAACCTTGTTGATACTTGGTGGTAATGATCAGTACACAAATCCCACTTGGCTCACCAAATTTTGTTTTCTAGGTTGAAGCCTTCGTCTACAGTAGCAGTTTTTATATTTAGGTTTCTCTCTGTTCTCTCCTATATAGATAGATGAATTTGGAACTCTAAAACCATAATGGTTTGTAGTAGCTCTTTGAAACTTGACAAAATAAAGGAGTTCTCAAATTTGTCTCTATGGTTTGTTTCCTCTTCAAGTAGCCCTAGGCACAGACTGTGGAAAAGCACTTTCATTGAGAGGGGTTCCCAAGCTTCTAAGAAATCACGAGTTTCTGAAATACCAGCAAATATTTTTTCACCCAATCTTGATGATACTTGGTGGTAATGATCAGTACACAAATCCCACTTGGCTCACCAAATTTTGTTCTTTTAGTTTGAAGCGTTCGTCTACAATAGCAGTTTTTATATTTAGGTTTCCCTCTGTTCTCTCCCATACAGATAGATGAATTTGTAACTCTAAATCCAACATGGTTTGTAGTAGCTCTTTGAAACTTGACAAAATAAAGGAGTTCTCAGTTTTGTCTCTATGGTTTGTTTCCTCTTCAAGTAGCCCTAGGCACAGACTGTGGAAAGCACTTTCATTGAGAGGGGTTGCTAAGCTTCTACGAAATAACGAGTTTCCGAAATACCAGCAAATATTTTTTCACCCAATCTTGATAATACTTGGTGGTAATGATCAGTACACAAATGATCAGTACACAAATCCCACTTGGCTCACCAAATTTTGTTCTTCTAGGTTGAAGTGTTCGTCTACAGTAGCAGTTTTTATATTTAGGTTTCACTCTGTTATCTCATATATAGATAGATGAATTTGGAACTCTAAATCCAACATGGTTTGTAGTAGCTCTTTGAGACATGACAAAATAAAGAAGTTCTCAGTTTTGTCTCTATGGTTTGTTTCCTCTTCAAGTAGCCCTAGGCACAGACTGAGGAAAAGCACTTTCATTGAGAGGGGTTGCCATCTTCTAAGAAATAACGAGTTTCCGAAATTCCAGCAAATATTTTTTTACCCAATCTTGATGATACTTGGAGCTAACGATCAGTACACAATTCCCACTTGGCTCAGCAAATTTTGTTATTCTAGGTTGAAGCGTTCCTCTACAGTAGCAGTTTTTATATTTAGGTTACACTCTGTTCTCTACTATATAGATAGATGAATTTGGAACTCTAAATCCAACATGGTTTTTCGTAGCTCTTTGAAACTTGACCAAATAAAGGAGTTCTCAGTTTTGTCTCTATGGTTTGCTTCCTCTTCATGTAGCCCTAGGCACAGACTGTGGAAAAGCACTTTCATTGAAAGGGGTTGCCAAGCTTCTAAGAAATTACGAGTTTCCGAAATACCAGCAAATATTTTTTCACCCAATCTTGATGATACTTGGTGGTAATGATCAGTACACAAATCCCACATGGCTCACTAAATTTTGTTCTTCTAGGTTGAAGCGTTCATCTACAGTAGCAGTTTTTATATTTAGGTTTCCCTCTGTTCTCTAATATATAGATAGATGAATTTGGAACTCTAAATCCAACATGGTTTGTAGTAGCTCTTTGAAATTGACAAAATAAAGGAGTTCTCAGATTTGTCTCTATGGTTTGTTTCCTTTTCAAGTAGCCCTAGGAACAGACTGTGGAAAAGCACTTTCATTGAGAGGGGTTGCCAAGGTTTAAGAAATAACGAGTTTCCTAAATTCCAGCAAATATTTTTTCACACAACCTTGTTCATACTTGGTGGTAATGATCAGTACACAAATCCCACTTGGCTCACCAAATTTTGTTCTTCTAGGTTGAAGCGTTCGTCTACAGTAGCAGTTTTTATATTTAGGTTTCTCTCTGTTCTCTCCTATATAGATAGATGAATTTGGAACTCTAAATCCATAATGGTTTGTAGTAGCTCTTTGAAACTTGACAAAATAAAGCAGTTCTCCGTTTTGTCTCTATGGTTTCTTTCCTCTTCAAGTAGCCCTAGGCACAGACTGTGGTAAAGCACTTTCTTTGAGAGGGGTTGCCAAGCTTCTAAGAAATTACGAGTTTCCGAAATACCAGCAAATATTTTTACACCCAATCTTGATGATAATTTTTGGAAATGATCAGTACACAAATCCCACTTGGCTCAACAAATTTTGTTCTTCTAGGTTGAAGCGTTTGTCGACAGTAGCCGTTTTTATATTTAGGTTTATCTCTGTTCTCTCCTATATATATAGATGAATTTGGAACTCTAACTCCAACATGGTTTGTAGTAGCTCTTTGAAACGTGACAAAATAAAGGAGTTCTCAGTTTTGTCTCCATGGTTTGTTTCCTCTTCAAGTAGCCCTAGGCACAGACTGAGGAAAACACTTTCATTGAGAGGGGTTGCCATCTTCTTAGAAATAAGGTGTTTCCGAAATTCCAGCAAATATTTTTTCACCCAATCTTGATGATACTTGGAGCTAATGATCAGTACACATTTCCCACTTGGCTCACCAAATTTTGTTATTCTAGTTTGAAGCGTTCCTCTACAGTAGCAGTTTTTATATTTAGGTTACCCTCTGTTCTCTAATATATAGATAGATGAATTTGGAACTCTAAATCCAACATGGTTTGTAGTAGCTCTTTGAAACTGAAAAAATAAAGGAGTTCTCAGTTTTCTCTCTATGGTTGGTTTCCTCTTCAAGTAGCCCTAGGCACAGACTGTGGAAAGCACTTTCATTGAGAGGGGTTGCCAAGCTTCTACGAAATAACGAGTTTCCGAAATACCAGCAAATATTTTTTCACCCAATCTTGATAATACTTGGTGGTAATGATCAGTACACAAATCCCACTTGGCTCACCAAATATTGTTCTTTTAGGTTGAAGCGTTCGTCTACAGTAGCAGTTTTTATATTTATGTTTCCCACTGTTCTCTCCCATATAGATAGATGAATTTGGAACTCTAAATCCAACATGATTTGTAGTAGCTCGTTGAAACTTGACAAAATAAAGGAGTTCTCAGTTTTGTCTCTATGGTTTGTTTCCACTTCAAGTAGCCCTAGGCACAGACTGTGGAAAGCACTTTCATTGAGAGGGGTTGCCAAGCTTCTACGAAATACCGAGTTTCCGAAATACCAGCAAATATTTTCTCACCCAATCTTAATGATACTTGGTGCTAATGATCAGTACACAAATCCCACTTGGCTCACCAAATTTTGTTCTTCTAGGTTGAAGCGTTCGTCTACAGTAGCAGTTTTTATATTTAGGTTTCTCTCTGTACTCTCCTATATAGATAGATGAATTTGGAACTATAAATCCAACATGGTTTGTAGTAGCTCTTTGAAACTTGACAAAATAAAGGAGTTCTGAGTTTTCTCGCTATGGTTTGTTTCCTCTTTAAGTAGCCCTAGGCACAGACCGTGAAAAGCACTTTCATTGAGAGGGGTTCCCAAGCTTCTAACAAATCACGAGTTTCCGAAATACCAGCAAATATTTTTTCACCCAATCTTGATGATACTTGGTGGTAATGATCAGTACACAAATCCCACGTGGCTCACCAAATTTTGTTCTTCTAGGTTGAAGCGTTCGTCTACAGTAGCAGTTTTTATATTTAGGTTTCACTCTGTTCTCTCATATATAGATAGATGAATTTGGAACTGTAAATCCTACATGGTTTGTAGTAGCTCTTTGAAACTTGACAAAATAAAGGAGTTCTCAGATTTGTCTCTATGGTTTGTTTCCTCTTCAAGTAGCCCTAGGCACAGACTGTGGAAAAGCACTTTCACTTAGAGGGGTTGCCAAGCTTCAAAGAAATAACGAGTTTCCGAAATACCAGCAAATATTTTTTCACCCAATCTTGATGATACTTGGTGGTAATGATCAGTACACAAATCCCATTTGGCTTACCAAATTTTGTTCTTCTAGGTTGAAGTGTTCGTCTACAGTAGCAGTTTTTCTATTTAGGTTTCCCTCTGTTCTCTCCTATATAGATAGATGAATTTGGAAATCTAAATCCAACATGCCTTGTAGTAGCTCCTTGAAACTTGGCAAAATAAAGGAGTTCTCAGTTTTGTCTCTATGGTTTGTTTCCTCTTCATGTAGCCCTAGGCACAGACTGTGGAAAAGCACTTTCATTGAGAGGGGTTGCCAAGCTTCTAAGAAATAACGAGTTTCCGAAATACCAGCAAATATTTTTTCACCCAATCTTGATGATACTTGTTGCTAATCATCAGTACACACATCCCACTTGGCTCACCAAATTTAGTTCTTCTAGGTTGAAGCTTTCGTGTACAGTAGCAGTTTTTATATTTAGGTTTCCCTCTGTTCTCTCCTATACAGATAGATGAATTTGGAACTCTAAATCCAACAGGGTTTGTAGTAGCTCTTTGAAACTTGACAAAATAAAGGAGTTCTCAGTTTTGTCTCTATGGTTTGTTTCCTCTTCAAGTAGCCCTAGGCACAGACTGTGGAAAGCACTTTCATTGAGAGGGGTTGCCAAGCTTCTAAGAAATAACGAGTTTCCGAAATACCAGCAAATATTTTTTCACCCAATCTTGATGATATTTGGTGCTAATGATCACTACACAAATCCCACTTGGCTCACCAAATTTTGTTCTTCTAGGTTGAAGCGTTCGTCTACAGTAGCAGTTTTTATATTTAGGTTTCCCTCTGTTCTCTCCTATACAGATAGATGAATTTGGAACTCTAAATCCAACATGGTTTGTAGTAGCTCTTTGAAACTTGACAAAATAAAGGAGTTCTCAGTTTTGTCTCTATGGTTTGTTTCCTCTTCAAGTAGCCCTAGGCACAGACTGTGGAAAGCACTTTCATTGAGAGGGGTTGCCAAGCTTCTACGAAATAACGAGTTTCCGAAATACCAGCAAATATTTTTTCACCCAATCTTGATAATACTTGGTGGTAATGATCAGTACACAAATCCCACTTGGCTCACCAAATATTGTTCTTTTAGGTTGAAGCGTTCGTCTACAGTAGCAGTTTTTATATTTATGTTTCCCACTGTTCTCTCCCATATAGATAGATGAATTTGGAAATCTAAATCCAACATGATTTGTAGTAGCTCTTTGAAACTTGACAAAATAAAGGAGTTCTCAGTTTTGTCTCTATGGTTTGTTTCCTCTTCAAGTAGCCCTAGGCACAGACTGTGCAAAGCACTTTCATTGAGAGGGGTTGCCAAGCTTCTACGAAATACCGAGTTTCCGAAATACCAGCAAATATTTTCTCACCCAATCTTAATGATACTTGGTGCTAATGATCAGTACACAAATCCCACTTGGCTCACCAAATTTTGTTCTTCTAGGTTGAAGCGTTCGTCTACAGTAGCAGTTTTTATATTTAGGTTTCTCTCTGTTCTCTCCTATATAGAAAGATGAATTTGGAACTCTAAATCCAACATGGTTTGTAGTAGCTCTTTGAAACTTGACAAAATAAAGGAGTTCTCAGTTTTGTCTCTATGGTTTGTTTCCTCTTCAAGTAGCCCTAGGCACAGACTGTGGAAAGCACTTTTATTGAGATGGGTTCCCAAGCTTCAAAGAAATAACGAGTTTCTGAAACACCAGCAAATATTTTTTCACACAATCTTGTTGATACTTGGTGGTAATGATCAGTACACAAATCCCACTTGGCTCACCAAATTTTGTTCTTCTAGGTTGAAGCGTTCGTCTACAGTAGCAGTTTTTATATTTAAATTTCCCTCTGTTCTCTCCTATACAGATAGAAGAATTTGGAACTCTAAATCCAACATGGTTTGTAGTAGCTCTTTGAAACTTGACAAAATAAAGGAGTTCTCAGTTTTGTCTCTATGGTTTGTTTCCTCTTCAATTAGCCCTAGGCACAGACTGTGGAAAGCACTTTCATTGTGAGGGGTTGCCAAGCATCTACAAATAACGAGTTTCCGAAATACCACCAAATATTTTTTCACCCAATCTTGATGATATTTGGTGCTAATGATCAGTACACAAATCCCACTTGGCTCACCAAATTTTGTTCTTCTAGGTTGAAGCGTTCGTCTACAGTAGCAGTTTTTATATTTAGGTTTCCCTCTGTTCTCTCCTATATAGAAAGATGAGTTTGGAACTCTAAATCCAACATGGTTTGTAGTAGCTCTTTGAAACTTGACAAAATAAAACAGTTCTCAGTTTTGTCGCTATGGTTTGTTTCCTCTTCATGTAGCCCTAGGCACAGACTGTGGAAAAGCACTTTCATTGAGAGGGGTTCCCAAGCTTCAAAGAAATAACGAGTTTCCGAAACACCAGCAAATATTTTTTCACACAATCTTGTTGATACTTGGTGGTAATGATCAGTACACAAATCCCACTTGGCTCACCAAATTTTGTTCTTCTAGGTTGAAGCGTTCGTCTACAGTAGCAGTTTTTATATTTAGGTTTCTCTCTGTACTCTCCTATATAGATAGATGATTTTGGAACTATAAATCCAACATGGTTTGTAGTAGCTCTTTGAAACTTGACAAAATAAAGGAGTTCTCAGATTTGTCTCTATGGTTTGTTTCCTCTTCAAGTAGCCCTAGGCACAGACTGTGGAAAAGCACTTTCACTTAGAGGGTTTGCCAAGCTTCTAAGAAATAACGAGTTTCCGAAATACCAGCAAATATTTTTCACCCAATCTTGATGATACTTGGTTGTAATGATCAGTACACAAATCCCACTTGGCTTACCAAATTTTGTTCTTCTAGGTTGAAGTGTTCGTCTACAGTAGCAGTTTTTATATTTAGGTTTCCCTCTGTTCTCTCCTATATAGATAGATGAATTTGGAAATCTAAATCCAACATGCTTTGTAGTAGCTCCTTGAAACTTGACAAAATAAAGGTGTTCTCAGTTTTGTCTCTATGGTTTGTTTCCTCTTCATGTAGCCCTAGGCACAGACTGTGGAAAAGCACTTTCATTGAGAGGGGTTGCCAAGCTTCTAAGAAATAACGAGTTTCCGAAATACCAGCAAATATTTTTTCACCCAATCTTGATGATACTTTTTTCTAATAATCAGTACACAAATCCCACTTGGCTCACCAAATTTAGTTCTTCTAGGTTGAAGCGTTCGTGTACAGTAGCAGTTTTTATATTTAGGTTTCCCTCTGTTCTCTCCTATACAGATAGTGAATTTGGAACTCTAAATCCACCATGGTTTGTAGTAGCTCTTTGAAACTTGACAAAATAAAGGAGTTCTCAGTTTTGTCTCTATGGTTTGTTTCCTCTTCAAGTAGCCCTAGGCACAGACTCTGGAAAAGCACTTTCATTGAGAGGGGTTGAAAAGCTTCTACGAAATAACGAGTTTCCGAAATACCAGCAAACATTTTTTCACCCAATCTTGATAATACTTGGTGGTAATGATCAGTACTCAAATCCCACTTGGCTCACCAAATTTTGTTCTTCTAGGTTGAAGCATTCGTCTACAGTAGCAGTTTTTATATTTAGGTTACCCTCTGTTCTCTCCCATATAGATAGATGAATTTGGAACTCTAAATCCAACATGGTTTGTAGTAGCCTTTTGAAACTTCACAAAATAAACTAGTTCTCAGTTTTGTCTCTATGGTTTGTTTCCTCTTCAAGTAGCCCTCGGCACAGACTGTGGAAAGCACTTTCATTGAGAGGGGTTGCCAAGTCTACGAAATAACGAGTTTCCAAAATACCAGCAAAAATTTTTTCACCCAATCTTGATGATACTTGGTGCTAATGACCAGTACACAAATCCCACTTGTCTCACCAAATTTTGTTCTTCTAGGTTGAAGCGTTCGTCTACAGTAGCAGTTTTTATATTTAGGTTTCACTCTGTTCTCTCCTATATAGATAGATGAATTTGGAACTCTAAATCCAACATGGTTTGTAGTAGCTCTTTGAAACTTGACAAAATAAAGGATTTCTCAGTTTTGTCTCTATGGTTTGTTTCCTCTTCAAGTAGCCCTAGGCACAGACTGTGGAAAGCACTTTCATTGAGATGGGTTGCCAAGCTTCTAAGAAATAACGAGTTTCCGAAATACCAGCAAATATTTTTTCACACAATCTTGTTGATACTTGGTGGTAATGATCAGTTCACAAATCCCAGTTGGATCACCAAATTTTGTTCTTCTAGGTTGAAGCGTTCGTCTACAGTAGCAGTTTTTATATTTATTTTTCCCACTGTTCTCTCCTATATAGATAGATTAATGTGGAACTCTAAATCCAACATGGTTTGTAGTAGCTCTTTGAAACTTGAGAAAATAAAGGAGTTCTCAGATTTGTCTCTATGGTTTGTTTCCTCTTCATGTAGCCCTAGGCACAGACTGTGGAAAAGCACTTTCATTGAGAGGGGTTGCCAAGCTTCTAAGAAATAACGAGTTTCCGAAATACCAGCAAATATTTTTTCACCCAATCTTGATGATACTTGTTGCTAATGATCAGTACACAAATCCCACTGTGCTCACCAAATTTTGTTCTTCTAGGTTGAAGCGTTCGTGTACAGTAGCAGTTTTTATATTTATTTTTCCCTCTGTTCTCTTCAATACAGATAGATGAATTTGGAACTCTAAATCCAACATGGTTTGTAGTAGCTCTTTGAAACTTGACAAAATAAATGAGTTCTCAGTTTTGTCTCTATGGTTTGTTTCCTCTTCCAGTAGCCCTAGGCACAGACTCTGGAAAAGCACTTTCATTGAGAGGGGTTGCCAAGCTTCTAAGAAATTACGAGTTTCCGAAATACCAGCAAATATTTTTTCACCAAATCTTGATGATACTTGGTACTAATGATCAGTACACAAATCCCACTTGGCTCACCAAATTTTGTTCTTCTAGGTTTAAGCGTTCGTCTACAAGAGCAGTTTTTATATTTAGGTTTCCCTCTGTTCTCTCCCATATACATACATGAATTTGGAACTCTAAATCCAACATGGTTTGTAGTAGCTCTTTGAAACTTGACAAAATAAAGGAGTTCTCAGTTTTGTCTCGATGGTTTGTTTCCTCTTCAACTACCCTAGGCACAGACTGTGGAAAAGCACTTTCATTGAGAGGGGTTGCCAAGCTTCTATGAAATTACGAGTTTCCGAAATACCAGCAAATATTTTTTCACCCAATCTTGATGAAACTTGGTGCTAATGATCAGTACACAAATCCCACTTGGCTCACCAAATTTTGTTCTTCTAGGTTGAAGCGTTCGTCTACAGTAGCAGTTTTTATATTTAGGTTTCCCTCTGTTCTCTCCTATATAGAAAGATTAATTTGGAACTCTAAATCCAACATGGTTTGTAGTAGCTCTTTGAAACTTGACAAAATAAAGGAGTTCTCAGTTTTGGCGCTATGGTTAGTTTCCTCTTCAAGTAGCCCTAGGCACAGACTGTGGAAAAGCACTTTCATTGAGAGGGGTTCCTAAGCTTCTAAGAAATAACGAGTTTCCGAAATACAGGCAAATATTTTTTCACCCAATCTTGATGATACTTGGTGGTAATGATCAGTACACAAATCCCACTTGGCTCACCAAATTTTGTTCTTCTAGGTTGAAGCGTTCGTCTACATTAGCAGTTTATATATTTAGGTTTCCCTCTGTTCTCTCCTATATAGATAGATGAATTTGGAACTCTAAATCCAACATGGTTTGTAGTAGCTCTTTGAAGCTTGACAGAATAAAGGAGTTCTCAGTTTTGTCTCTATGGTTTCTTTCCTCTTAAAGTAGCCCTAGGCACAGACTGTGGAAAGCACTTTCATTGAGATGGGTTGCCAAGCTTCTAAGAAATAACGAGTTTCTGAAATACCAGCAAATATTTTTTCACCCAATCTTGTTGATACTTGTTGCTAATGATCAGTACACAAATCCCACTTGGCTCACCCAATTTTGTTCTTCTAGGTGAAGCGTTCATCTACAGTAGTAGTTTTTATATTTAGGTTTCTCTCTGTTCTATCTTATATAGATAGATGAATTTGGAACACTAAATCCAACATGCTTTGTAGTAGCTCCTTGAAACTTGACAAAATAAAGGAGTTCTCAGTTTTGTCTTTGTGGTTTGTTTCCTCTTCAAGTAACCCTAGGCACAGACTGTGGAAAAGCACTTTCATTGAGAGGGGTTTCCAAGCTTCTAAGAAATAACAATTTTCCGAAATACCAGCAAATATTTTTTCACCCAATCTTGATGATACTTGGTGGTAATGATCAGTACTCAAATCCCACTTGGCTCACCAAATTTTGTTCTTTTAGGTTGAAGCGTTCGTCTACAGTAGCAGTTTATATATTTAGGTTTCCGTCTGTTCTCTCCTATATAGATAGATGAATTTGGAACTCTAAATCCAACATGGTTTGTAGTAGCTCTTTGAAAATTGACAAAATAATGGAGTTCTCAGTTTTGTCTCTATGGTTTCTTTCCTCTTAAAGTAGCCCAAGACACAGACTGTGGAAAGCACTTTCATTGAAATGGGTTGCCAAGCTTCTAAGAAATAACGAGTTTCCGAAATACCAGCAAATATTTTTTCACACAATCTTGTTGATACTTGGTGGTAATGATCAGTACACAAATCCCACTTAGCTCACCAAATTTTTTCTTGTAGGTTGAAGCGTTCGTCTACATTAGCAGTTTTTATATTTAGGCTTCTCTCTGTTCTCTCCTATATAGATAGATGAATTTGGAACTCTAAATCCAACATGCTTTGTAGTAGCTCCTTGAAACTTGACAAAATAAAGGAGTTCTCAGTTTTGTCTCTATGGTTTGTTTCCTCTTCAAGTAGCCCTAGGCACAGACTGTGGAAAAGCACTTTCATTGAGATGGGTTGCCAAGCTTCTAAGAAATAACGAGTTTCCGAAATACCAGCATATATTTTTTCACCCAATCTTGATGATACTTGGTGGTAATGATCAGTACACAAATCCCACTTGGCTCACCAAATTTAGTTCTTCTAGGTCGAAGCGTTCATGTACAGTAGCAGTTGTTATATTTAGGTTTCCCTCTGTTCTCTCCTATATAGATAGATGAATTTGGAACTCTAAATCCAACATGGATTGTAGTAGCTCTTTGAAACTTGACAAAATAAAGGAGTTCTCAGTTTTGTCTCTATAGTTTGTTTCCTCTTAAAGTAGCCCTAGGCACAGACTGTGGAAACCACTTTCATTTAGATGGGTTGTCAAGCTTCTAAGAAATAACCAGTTTCCGAAATACCAGCAAATATTTTTTCACACAATCTTGTTGATACTTGGTGGTAATGATCAGTACACAAATCCCACTTGGCTCACCAAATTTTGTTCTTCTAGGTTTAAGCGTTCGTCTACAAGAGCAGTTTTTATATTTAGGTTTCCCTCTGTTCTCTCCCATATACATACATGAATTTGGAACTCTAAATCCAACATGGTTTGTAGTAGCTCTTTGAAACTTGACAAAATAAAGGAGTTCTCAGTTTTGTCTCGATGGTTTGTTTCCTCTTCAACTACCCTAGGCACAGACTGTGGAAAAGCACTTTCATTGAGAGGGGTTGCCAAGCTTCTATGAAATTACGAGTTTCCGAAATACCAGCAAATATTTTTTCACCCAATCTTGATGAAACTTGGTGCTAATGATCAGTACACAAATCCCACTTGGCTCACCAAATTTTGTTCTTCTAGGTTGAAGCGTTCGTCTACAGTAGCAGTTTTTATATTTAGGTTTCCCTCTGTTCTCTCCTATATAGAAAGATTAATTTGGAACTCTAAATCCAACATGGTTTGTAGTAGCTCTTTGAAACTTGACAAAATAAAGGAGTTCTCAGTTTTGGCGCTATGGTTAGTTTCCTCTTCAAGTAGCCCTAGGCACAGACTGTGGAAAAGCACTTTCATTGAGAGGGGTTCCTAAGCTTCTAAGAAATAACGAGTTTCCGAAATACAGGCAAATATTTTTTCACCCAATCTTGATGATACTTGGTGGTAATGATCAGTATAAAAATCCCACTTGGCTCACCAAATTTTGTTCTTCTAGGTTGAAGCGTTCGTCTACATTAGCAGTTTATATATTTAGGTTTCCCTCTGTTCTCTCCTATATAGATAGATGAATTTGGAACTCTAAATCCAACATGGTTTGTAGTAGCTCTTTGAAGCTTGACAGAATAAAGGAGTTCTCAGTTTTGTCTCTATGGTTTCTTTCCTCTTAAAGTAGCCCTAGGCACAGACTGTGGAAAGCACTTTCATTGAGATGGGTTGCCAAGCTTCTAAGAAATAACGAGTTTCTGAAATAACAGCAAATATTTTTTCATCCAATCTTGTTGATACTTGTTGCTAATGATCAGTACACAAATCCCACTTGGCTCACCCAATTTTGTTCTTCTAGGTGAAGCGTTCGTCTACAGTAGTAGTTTTTATATTTAGGTTTCTCTCTGTTCTATCTTATATAGATAGATGAATTTTAACACTAAATCCAACATGCTTTGTAGTAGCTCCTTGAAACTTGACAAAATAAAGGAGTTCTCAGTTTTGTCTTTGTGGTTTGTTTCCTCTTCAAGTAACCCTAGGCACAGACTGTGGAAAAGCACTTTCATTGAGAGGGGTTTCCAAGCTTCTAAGAAATAACAATTTTCCGAAATACCAGCAAATATTTTTTCACCCAATCTTGATGATACTTGGTGGTAATGATCAGTACTCAAATCCCACTTGGCTCACCAAATTTTGTTCTTCTAGGTTGAAGCGTTCGTCTACAGTAGCAGTTTATATATTTAGGTTTCCGTCTGTTCTCTCCTATATAGATAGATGAATTTGGAACTCTAAATCCAACATGGTTTGTAGTAGCTCTTTGAAAATTGACAAGATAATGGAGTTCTCAATTTTGTCTCTATGGTTTCTTTCCTCTTAAAGTAGCCCAAGACACAGACTGTGGAAAGCACTTTCATTGAGATGGGTTGCCAAGCTTCTAAGAAATAACGAGTTTCCGAAATACCAGCAAATATTTTTTCACACAATCTTGTTGATACTTGGTGGTAATGATCAGTACACAAATCCCACTTGGCTCACCAAATTTTTTCTTGTAGGTTGAAGCGTTCGTCTACATTAGCAGTTTTTATATTTAGGCTTCTCTCTGTTCTCTCCTATATAGATAGATGAATTTGGAACTCTAAATCCAACATGCTTTGTAGTAGCTCCTTGAAACTTGACAAAATAAAGGAGTTCTCAGTTTTGTCTCTATGGTTTGTTTCCTCTTCAAGTAGCCCTAGGCACAGACTGTGGAAAAGCACTTTCATTGAGATGGGTTGCCAAGCTTCTAAGAAATAACGAGTTTCCGAAATACCAGCATATATTTTTTCACCCAATCTTGATGATACTTGGTGGTAATGATCAGTACACAAATCCCACTTGGCTCACCAAATTTAGTTCTTCTAGGTCGAAGCGTTCATGTACAGTAGCAGTTTTTATATTTAGGTTTCCCTCTGTTCTCTCCTATACAGATAGATGAATTTGGAAGTCTAAATCCAACATGGTTTGTAGTAGCTCTTTGAAACTTGACAAAATAAAGGAGTTCTCAGTTTTGTCTCTATGGTTTGTTTCCTCTTAAAGTAGCCCTAGGCACAGACTGTGGAAAGCACTTTCATTGAGATGGGTTGTCAAGCTTCTAAGAAATAACGAGTTTCCGAAATACCAGCAAATATTTTTTCACACTATCTTGTTGATACTTGGTGGTAATGATCAGTACACAAATCCCACTTGGCTCACCAAATGTTGTTCTTCTAGGTTTAAGCGTTCGTCTACAGGAGCAGTTTTTATATTTAGGTTTCCCTCTGTTCTCTCCTATATAGAAAGATGAACTTGGAACTCTAAATCCAACATGGTTTGTAGTAGCTCTTTGAAACTTGACAAAATAGAGGAGTTCTCAGTTTTGTCTCTATGGTTTGTTTCCTCTTAAAGTAGCCCTAGGCACAGACTGTGGAAAGCACTTTCATTGAGATGGGTTGCCAAGCTTCTAAGAAATAACAAGTTTCCGAAATACCAGCAAATATTTTTTCACACAATCTTGTTGATACTTGGTGGTAATGATCAGTACACAAATCCCACTTGGCTCACCAAATTTTGGTCTTCTAGGTTGAAGCGTTCCTCTACAGTAGCAGTTTTTATATTTAGGTTTCTCTCTGTTCTCTCCTATGTAGATAGATGAATATGGAACTCTAAATCCAACATGGTTTGTAGTAGCTCTTTGAAACTTGACAAAATAAAGGAGTTCTCAGATTTGTCTCTATGGTTTGTTTCCTCTTCAAGTAGCCCTAGGCACAGACTGTGGAAAAGCACTTTCATTGAGAGGGTTTGCCAAGCTTCTAAGAAATAACGAGTTTCCGAAATACCAGCAAATATTTTTTCACCCAATCTTGATGATACTTGGTGGTAATGATCAGTACACAAATCCCACTTGGCTTACCAAATTTTGTTCTTCTAGGTGGAAGCGTTCGTCTACAGTAGCAGTTTATATATTTAGGTTTCCCTCTGTTCTCTCCTATATACATAGATGAATTTCTAACTCTAAATCCAACATGCTTTGTAGTAGCTCCTTGAAACTTGACAAAATAAAGGAGTTCTCAGTTTTGTCTCTATGGTTTGTTTCCTCTTCAAGTAGCCCTAGGCACAGACTGTGGAAAAGCACTTTCATTGAGAGGGTTTGCCAAGCTTCTAAGAAATAACGTGTTTCCGAAATACCAGCAAATATTTTTTCACCCAATCTTGATGATACTTGTTGCTAATGATCAGTACACAAATCCCACTTGGCTCACCAAATTTAGTTCTTCAAGATCGAAGCGTTCGTGTACAGTAGCCGTTTTTATATTTAGGTTTCCCTCTGTTCTCTCCTATATAGAGAGATGAATTTGGAACTCTAAATCCAACATGGTTTGTAGTAGCTCTTTGAAATTGACAAAATAAAGGAGTTCTCAGTTTTGTCTCTATGGTTTGTTTCCTCTTAAAGTAGCCCTAGGCACAGACTGTGGAAAGCACTTTCATTGAGATGGGTTGTCAAGCTTCTAAGAAATAACGAGTTTCCGAAATACCAGCAAATATATTTCACACAATCTTGTTGATACTTGGTGGTAATGATCAGTACACAAATCCCACTTGGCTCACCAAATTTTGTTCTTCTAGGTTTAAGCGTTCGTCTACAGGAGCAGTTTTTATATTTAGGTTTCCCTCTGTTCTCTCCTACATAGAAAGATGAACTTGGAACTCTAAATCCAACATGGTTTGTAGTAGCTCTTTGAAACTTGACAAAATAAAGGAGTTCTCAGTTTTGTCTCTATGGTTTGTTTGCTCTTCAAGTAGCCCTAGGGACAGACTGTGGAAAGCACTTTCATTGAGATGGGTTGCCAAGCTTCTAAGAAATAACGAGTTTCCGAAATACCAGCAAATATTTTTTCACCCAATCTTGATGATACTTGTTGCTAATGATCAGTACACAAATCCCACTTGGCTCACCAAATTTAGTTCTTCTAGGTTGAAGCGTTCGTGTACAGTAGCAGTTTTTATATTTAGGTTTCCCTCTGTTCTCTCCTACATAGATAGATGAATTTGGAACTCTAAATCCAACATGGTTTGTAGTAGCTCTTTGAAACTTGACAAAATAAAGGAGTTCTCAGTTTTGTCTCTATGGTTTGTTTCCTCTTCAAGTAGCCCTAGGCACAGACTGTGGAAAAGCACTTTCATTGAGAGGGGTTGCCAAGCTTCTAAGAAATAACGAGTTTCCGAAATACCAGCAAATATTTTTTCACAAAATCTTGTTGATACTTGGTGGTAATGATCAGCACACAAATCCCACATGGCTCAACAAATTTTCTTCTTCTAGGTTGAAGCGTTCGTCTACAGTAGCAGTTTTTATATTTAGGTTTCTCTCTATTCTCTCCTATATAGATAGATGAATTTGGAACTGTAAATCCAACATGGTGTGTAGTAGCTCTTTGAAACTTGACAAAATAAAGGAGTTCTCAGTTTTGTCTCTCTGGTTTGTTTCCTCTTCAAATAGCCCCAGGAACAGACAGTGGAAAAGCACTTACATTGAGATGGGTTGCCAAGCTTCTAAGAAATATCGAGTTTCCGAAATACCAGCAAATATTTTTTCACCAAAACTTGATGATACTTGGTGGTAATGATCAGCACACAAATCCCACTTGGCTAACCCATTTTTGTTCATCTAGGATGAAGCATTCGTGTACAGTAGCAGTTTTTATATTTAGGTTTCCCTCTGTACTCTCCTATATAGATAGATGAATTTGGAACTCTAAATCCAACATGCTTTGTAGTAGCTCCTTGAAACTTGACAAAATAAAGGAGTTCTCAGTTTTGTCTCTTAGTTTGTTTACTCTTCAAGTAGCCCTAGGCACAGACTGTGGAAAAGCACTTTTATTGAGAGGGGTTGCCAAGCTTCTAAGAAATAACGAGTTTCCGAAATACCAGCAAATATTTTTTCACCCAATCTTGATGATACTTGGTGCTAATGATCAGTACACAAATCCCACTTGGCTCACCAAATTTAGTTCTTCTAGGTTGAAGCGTTCGTGTACAGTAGCAGTTTTTATATTTAGGTTTCCCTCTGTTCTCTCCTATATAGATACATGAATTTGGAACTCTAAATCCAACATGGTTTGTAGTAGCTTGTTGAAACTTGACAAAAAAATGGAGTTCTCAGATTTGTCTCTATGGTTTGTTTCCTCTTAAATTAGCGCTAGGCACAGACTGTGGAAAAGCACATTCATTGAGAGGGGTTGCCAATCTTCTAAGAAATAACGAGTTTCCGAAATACCAGCAAATATTTTTTCACCCAATCTTGATGATACTATGTGGTAATGATCAGTACACAAATCCCACTTGGCTCACCAAATTTTGGTCTCCTAGGTTGAAGCGTTCGTCTACAGTAGCAGTTTTTATATTTAGGTTTCCCTCTGTTCTCTCCTATATAGATAGATGAATTTGGAACTCTAAATCCAACATGGTTTGTAGTAGCTCTTTGAAAATTGACAAGATAATGGAGTTCTCAGTTTTGTCTCTATGGTTTCTTTCCTCTTAAAGTAGCCCAAGACACAGACTGTGGAAAGCACTTTCATTGAGATGGGTTGCCAAGCTTCTAAGAAATAACGAGTTTCCGAAATACCAGCAAATATTTTTTCACACAATCTTGTTGATACTTGGTGGTAATGATCAGTACACAAATCCCACTTGGCTCACCAAATTTTTTCTTGTAGGTTGAAGCGTTCGTCTACATTAGCAGTTTTTATATTTAGGCTTCTCTCTGTTCTCTCCTATATAGATAGATGAATTTGGAACTCTAAATCCAACATGCTTTGTAGTAGCTCCTTGAAACTTGACAAAATAAAGGAGTTCTCAGTTTTGTCTCTATGGTTTGTTTCCTCTTCAAGTAGCCCTAGGCACAGACTGTGGAAAAGCACTTTCATTGAGATGGGTTGCCAAGCTTCTAAGAAATAACGAGTTTCCGAAATACCAGCATATATTTTTTCACCCAATCTTGATGATACTTGGTGGTAATGATCAGTACACAAATCCCACTTGGCTCACCAAATTTAGTTCTTCTAGGTCGAAGCGTTCATGTACAGTAGCAGTTTTTATATTTAGGTTTCCCTCTGTTCTCTCCTATACAGATAGATGAATTTGGAACTCTAAATCCAACATGGTTTGTAGTAGCTCTTTGAAACTTGACAAAATAAAGGAGTTCTCAGTTTTGTCTCTATGGTTTGTTTCCTCTTAAAGTAGCCCTAGGCACAGACTGTGGAAAGCACTTTCATTGAGATGGGATGTCAAGCTTCTAAGAAATAACGAGTTTCCGAAATACCAGCAAATATTTTTTCACACTATCTTGTTGATACTTGGTGGTAATGATCAGTACACAAATCCCACTTGGCTCACCAAATGTTGTTCTTCTAGGTTTAAGCGTTCGTCTACAGGAGCAGTTTTTATATTTAGGTTTCCCTCTGTTCTCTCCTATATAGAAAGATGAACTTGGAACTCTAAATCCAACATGGTTTGTAGTAGCTCTTTGAAACTTGACAAAATAGAGGAGTTCTCAGTTTTGTCTCTATGGTTTGTTTCCTCTTCAAGTAGCCCTAGGCGCAGACAGTGGAAAAGCAATTTCATTGAGAGGGGTTGCCAAGCTTCTAAGAAATAACGAGTTTCCGAAATACCAGCAAATATTTTTTCACCCAATCTTGATGATACTTGGTGGTAATGATCAGTACACAAATCCCACTTGGCTTACCAATTTTGTTCTTCTAGGTGGAAGCGTTCGTCTACAGTAGCAGTTTTTATATTTAGGTTTCCCTCTGTTCTCTCCTATATATATAGATAAATTTGGAACTCTAAATCCAACATGCTTTGTAGTAGCTCCTTGAAACTTGACAAAATAAAGGAGTTCTCAGTTTTGTCTCTATGGTTTGTTTACTCTTCAAGTAGCCCTAGGCACAGACTGTGGAAAAGCACTTTCTTTGAGAGGGGTTGCCAAGCTTCTAAGAAATAACGAGTTTCCGAAATACCAGCAAATATTTTTTCACCCAAACTTGATGATACTTGTTGCTAATGATCAGTACACAAATCCCACTTGGCTCACCAAATTTAGTTCTTCTAGGTTGAAGCGTTCGTGTACAGTAGCAGTTTTTATATTTAGGTTTCCCTCTGTTCTCTCCTATATAGATAGATGAATTTGGAACTCTAAATCCAACATGGTTTGTAGTAGCTCTTTGAAACTTGACAAAATAAAGGAGTTCTCAGTTTTGGCGCTATGGTTTGTTTCCTCTTCAAGTAGCCCTAGGCACAGACTGTGGAAAAGCACTTTCATTGAGAGGGGTTTCCAAGCTTCTAAGAAATAACCATTTTCCGAAATACCAACAAATATTTTTTCACCCAATCTTGATGATACTTGGTGGTAATGATCAGTACTCAAATCCCACTTGGCTCACCAAATTTTGTTCTTCTAGGTTGAAGCGTTCGTCTACAGTAGCAATTTATATATTCAGGTTTCCCTCTGTTCTCTCCTATATAGATAGATGAATTTGGAACTCTAAATCCAACATGGTTTGTAGTAGCTCTTTGAAAATTGACAAAATAATGGAGTTCTCAGTTTTGTCTTGATGGTTTCTTTCCTCTTAAAGTAGCCCAAGACACAGACTGTGGAAAGCACTTTCATTGAGATGGGTTGCCAAGCTTCTAAGAAATAAAGAGTTTCCGAAATACCAGCAAATATTTTTTCACACAATCTTGTTGATACTTGGTGGTAATGATCAGTACACAAATCCCATTTGGCTCACCAAATTTTGTTCTTCTAGGTTGAAGCGTTCGTCTACATTACCAGTTTTTATATTTAGGCTTCTCTCTGTTCTCTCCTATATAGATAGATGAATTTGGAACTCTAAATCCAACATGCTTTGTAGTAGCTCCTTGAAACTTTCCAAAATAAAGGAGTTCTCAGTTTTGTCTCTATGGTTTGTTTCCTCTTCAAGTAGCCCTAGGCACAGACTGTGGAAAAGCACTTTCATTGAGAGGGGTTGCCAAGCTTCTAAGAAATAACGAGTTTCCGAAATACCAGCAAATATTTTTTCACCCAATCTTGATGATACTTGGTGGTAATGATCAGCACACAAATCCCACTTGGCTCACCGAATTTTGTTCTTCTAGGTTGAAGCGTTCGTCTACAGTAGCAGTTTTTATATTTAGGTTTCTCTCTGTTCTCTCCTATATAGATAGATGAATTTGGAACTCTAAATCCAACATGGTTTGTAGTAGCTCTTTGAAACTTGACAAAATAAAGGAGTTCTCAGTTTTGTCTCTATGGTTTGTTTCCTCTTCAAGTAGCCCTAGGCGCAGACAGTGGAAAAGCAATTTCATTGAGAGGGGTTGCCAAGCTTCTAAGAAATAACGAGTTTCCGAAATACCAGCAAATATTTTTTCACCCAATCTTGATGATACTTGGTGGTAATGATCAGTACACAAATCCCACTTGGCTTACCGATTTTGTTCTTCTAGGTGGAAGCGTTCGTCTACAGTAGCAGTTTTATATTTAGGTTTCCCTCTGTTCTCTCCTATATACATAGATGAATTTGGAACTCTAAATCCAACATGCTTTGTAGTAGCTCCTTGAAACTTGACAAAATAAAGGAGTTCTCAGTTTTGTCTCTATGGTTTGTTTACTCTTCAAGTAGCCATAGGCACAGACTGTGGAAAAGCACTTTTATTGAGAGGGGTTGCCAAGCTTCTAAGAAATAACGAGTTTCCGAAATACCAGCAAATATTTTTTCACCCAAACTTGATGATACTTGTTGCTAATGATCAGTACACAAATCCCACTTGGCTCACCAAATTTAGTTCTTCTAGGTTGAAGCGTTCGTGTACAGTAGCAGTTTTTATATTTAGGTTTCCCTCTGTTCTCTCCTATATAGATAGATGAATTTGGAACTCTAAATCCAACATGGATTGTAGTAGCTCTTTGAAACTTGACAAAATAAAGGAGTTCTCAGTTTTGTCTCTATAGTTTGTTTCCTCTTAAAGTAGCCCTAGGCACAGACTGTGGAAACCACTTTCATTTAGATGGGTTGTCAAGCTTCTAAGAAATAACCAGTTTCCGAAATACCAGCAAATATTTTTTCACACAATCTTGTTGATACTTGGTGGTAATGATCAGTACACAAATCCCACTTGGCTCACCAAATTTTGTTCTTCTAGGTTTAAGCGTTCGTCTACAAGAGCAGTTTTTATATTTAGGTTTCCCTCTGTTCTCTCCCATATACATACATGAATTTGGAACTCTAAATCCAACATGGTTTGTAGTAGCTCTTTGAAACTTGACAAAATAAAGGAGTTCTCAGTTTTGTCTCGATGGTTTGTTTCCTCTTCAACTACCCTAGGCACAGACTGTGGAAAAGCACTTTCATTGAGAGGGGTTGCCAAGCTTCTATGAAATTACGAGTTTCCGAAATACCAGCAAATATTTTTTCACCCAATCTTGATGAAACTTGGTGCTAATGATCAGTACACAAATCCCACTTGGCTCACCAAATTTTGTTCTTCTAGGTTGAAGCGTTCGTCTACAGTAGCAGTTTTTATATTTAGGTTTCCCTCTGTTCTCTCCTATATAGAAAGATTAATTTGGAACTCTAAATCCAACATGGTTTGTAGTAGCTCTTTGAAACTTGACAAAATAAAGGAGTTCTCAGTTTTGGCGCTATGGTTAGTTTCCTCTTCAAGTAGCCCTAGGCACAGACTGTGGAAAAGCACTTTCATTGAGAGGGGTTCCTAAGCTTCTAAGAAATAACGAGTTTCCGAAATACAGGCAAATATTTTTTCACCCAATCTTGATGATACTTGGTGGTAATGATCAGTACAAAAATCCCACTTGGCTCACCAAATTTTGTTCTTCTAGGTTGAAGCGTTCGTCTACATTAGCAGTTTATATATTTAGGTTTCCCTCTGTTCTCTCCTATATAGATAGATGAATTTGGAACTCTAAATCCAACATGGTTTGTAGTAGCTCTTTGAAGCTTGACAGAATAAAGGAGTTCTCAGTTTTGTCTCTATGGTTTCATTCCTCTTAAAGTAGCCCTAGGCACAGACTGTGGAAAGCACTTTCATTGAGATGGGTTGCCAAGCTTCTAAGAAATAACGAGTTTCTGAAATACCAGCAAATATTTTTTCACCCAATCTTGTTGATACTTGTTGCTAATGATCAGTACACAAATCCCACTTGGCTCACCCAATTTTGTTCTTCTAGGTGAAGCGTTCGTCTACAGTAGTAGTTTTTATATTTAGGTTTCTCTCTGTTCTATCTTATATAGATAGATGAATTTGGAACACTAAATCCAACATGCTTTGTAGTAGCTCCTTGAAACTTGACAAAATAAAGGAGTTCTCAGTTTTGTCTTTGTGGTTTGTTTCCTCTTCAAGTAACCCTAGGCACAGACTGTGGAAAAGCACTTTCATTGAGAGGGGTTTCCAAGCTTCTAAGAAATAACAATTTTCCGAAATACCAGCAAATATTTTTTCACCCAATCTTGATGATACTTGGTGGTAATGATCAGTACTCAAATCCCACTTGGCTCACCAAATTTTGCTCTTCTAGGTTGAAGCGTTCGTCTACAGTAGCAGTTTATATATTTAGGTTTCCGTCTGTTCTCTCCTATATAGATAGATGAATTTGGAACTCTAAATCCAACATGGTTTGTAGTAGCTCTTTGAAAATTGACAAAATAATGGAGTTCTCAGTTTTGTCTCTATGGTTTCTTTCCTCTTAAAGTAGCCCAAGACACAGACTGTGGAAAGCACTTTCATTGAAATGGGTTGCCAAGCTTCTAAGAAATAACGAGTTTCCGAAATACCAGCAAATATTTTTTCACACAATCTTGTTGATACTTGGTGGTAATGATCAGTACACAAATCCCACTTAGCTCACCAAATTTTTTCTTGTAGGTTGAAGCGTTCGTCTACATTAGCAGTTTTTATATTTAGGCTTCTCTCTGTTCTCTCCTATATAGATAGATGAATTTGGAACTCTAAATCCAACATGCTTTGTAGTAGCTCCTTGAAACTTGACAAAATAAAGGAGTTCTCAGTTTTGTCTCTATGGTTTGTTTCCTCTTCAAGTAGCCCTAGGCACAGACTGTGGAAAAGCACTTTCATTGAGATGGGTTGCCAAGCTTCTAAGAAATAACGAGTTTCCGAAATACCAGCATATATTTTTTCACCCAATCTTGATGATACTTGGTGGTAATGATCAGTACACAAATCCCACTTGGCTCACCAAATTTAGTTCTTCTAGGTCGAAGCGTTCATGTACAGTAGCAGTTTTTATATTTAGGTTTCCCTCTGTTCTCTCCTATATAGATAGATGAATTTGGAACTCTAAATCCAACATGGATTGTAGTAGCTCTTTGAAACTTGACAAAATAAAGGAGTTCTCAGTTTTGTCTCTATAGTTTGTTTCCTCTTAAAGTAGCCCTAGGCACAGACTGTGGAAACCACTTTCATTTAGATGGGTTGTCAAGCTTCTAAGAAATAACCAGTTTCCGAAATACCAGCAAATATTTTTTCACACAATCTTGTTGATACTTGGTGGTAATGATCAGTACACAAATCCCACTTGGCTCACCAAATTTTGTTCTTCTAGGTTTAAGCGTTCGTCTACAAGAGCAGTTTTTATATTTAGGTTTCCCTCTGTTCTCTCCCATATACATACATGAATTTGGAACTCTAAATCCAACATGGTTTGTAGTAGCTCTTTGAACTTGACAAAATAAAGGAGTTCTCAGTTTTGTCTCGATGGTTTGTTTCCTCTTCAACTACCCTAGGCACAGACTGTGGAAAAGCACTTTCATTGAGAGGGGTTGCCAAGCTTCTATGAAATTACGAGTTTCCGAAATACCAGCAAATATTTTTTCACCCAATCTTGATGAAACTTGGTGCTAATGATCAGTACACAAATCCCACTTGGCTCACCAAATTTTGTTCTTCTAGGTTGAAGCGTTCGTCTACAGTAGCAGTTTTTATATTTAGGTTTCCCTCTGTTCTCTCCTATATAGAAAGATTAATTTGGAACTCTAAATCCAACATGGTTTGTAGTAGCTCTTTGAAACTTGACAAAATAAAGGAGTTCTCAGTTTTGGCGCTATGGTTAGTTTCCTCTTCAAGTAGCCCTAGGCACAGACTGTGGAAAAGCACTTTCATTGAGAGGGGTTCCTAAGCTTCTAAGAAATAACGAGTTTCCGAAATACAGGCAAATATTTTTTCACCCAATCTTGATGATACTTGGTGGTAATGATCAGTACACAGTACCCACTTGGCTCACCAAATTTTGTTCTTCTAGGTTGAAGCGTTCGTCTACATTAGCAGTTTATATATTTAGGTTTCCCTCTGTTCTCTCCTATATAGATAGATGAATTTGGAACTCTAAATCCAACATGGTTTGTAGTAGCTCTTTGAAGCTTGACAGAATAAAGGAGTTCTCAGTTTTGTCTCTATGGTTTCATTCCTCTTAAAGTAGCCCTAGACACAGACTGTGGAAAGCACTTTCATTGAGATGGGTTGCCAAGCTTCTAAGAAATAACGAGTTTCTGAAATACCAGCAAATATTTTTTCACCCAATCTTGTTGATACTTGTTGCTAATGATCAGTACACAAATCCCACTTGGCTCACCCAATTTTGTTCTTCTAGGTGAAGCGTTCGTCTACAGTAGTAGTTTTTATATTTAGGTTTCTCTCTGTTCTATCTTATATAGATAGATGAATTTGGAACACTAAATCCAACATGCTTTGTAGTATCTCCTTGAAACTTGACAAAATAAAGGAGTTCTCAGTTTTGTCTTTGTGGTTTGTTTCCTCTTCAAGTAACCCTAGGCACAGACTGTGGAAAAGCACTTTCATTGAGAGGGGTTTCCAAGCTTCTAAGAAATAACAATTTTCCGAAATACCAGCAAATATTTTTTCACCCAATCTTGATGATACTTGGTGGTAATGATCAGTACTCAAATCCCACTTGGCTCACCAAATTTTGCTCTTCTAGGTTGAAGCGTTCGTCTACAGTAGCAGTTTATATATTTAGGTTTCCGTCTGTTCTCTCCTATATAGATAGATGAATTTGGAACTCTAAATCCAACATGGTTTGTAGTAGCTCTTTGAAAATTGACAAAATAATGGAGTTCTCAGTTTTGTCTCTATGGTTTCTTTCCTCTTAAAGTAGCCCAAGACACAGACTGTGGAAAGCACTTTCATTGAAATGGGTTGCCAAGCTTCTAAGAAATAACAAGTTTCCGAAATACCAGCAAATATTTTTTCACACAATCTTGTTGATACTTGGTGGTAATGATCAGTACACAAATCCCACTTAGCTCACCAAATTTTTTCTTGTAGGTTGAAGCGTTCGTCTACATTAGCAGTTTTTATATTTAGGCTTCTCTCTGTTCTCTCCTATATAGATAGATGAATTTGGAACTCTAAATCCAACATGCTTTGTAGTAGCTCCTTGAAACTTGACAAAATAAAGGAGTTCTCAGTTTTGTCTCTATGGTTTGTTTCCTCTTCAAGTAGCCCTAGGCACAGACTGTGGAAAAGCACTTTCATTGAGATGGGTTGCCAAGCTTCTAAGAAATAACGAGTTTCCGAAATACCAGCATATATTTTTTCACCCAATCTTGATGATACTTGGTGGTAATGATCAGTACACAAATCCCACTTGGCTCACCAAATTTAGTTCTTCTAGGTCGAAGCGTTCATGTACAGTAGCAGTTTTTATATTTAGGTTTCCCTCTGTTCTCTCCTATATAGACAGATGAATTTGGAACTCTAAATCCAACATGGATTGTAGTAGCTCTTTGAAACTTGACAAAATAAAGGAGTTCTCAGTTTTGTCTCTATAGTTTGTTTCCTCTTAAAGTAGCCCTAGGCACAGACTGTGGAAACCACTTTCATTTAGATGGGTTGTCAAGCTTCTAAGAAATAACCAGTTTCCGAAATACCAGCAAATATTTTTTCACACAATCTTGTTGATACTTGGTGGTAATGATCAGTACACAAATCCCACTTGGCTCACCAAATTTTGTTCTTCTAGGTTTAAGCGTTCGTCTACAAGAGCAGTTTTTATATTTAGGTTTCCCTCTGTTCTCTCCCATATACATACATGAATTTGGAACTCTAAATCCAACATGGTTTGTAGTAGCTCTTTGAACTTGACAAAATAAAGGAGTTCTCAGTTTTGTCTCGATGGTTTGTTTCCTCTTCAACTACCCTAGGCACAGACTGTGGAAAAGCACTTTCATTTAGAGGGGTTGCCAAGCTTCTATGAAATTACGAGTTTCCGAAATACCAGCAAATATTTTTTCACCCAATCTTGATGAAACTTGGTGCTAATGATCAGTACACAAATCCCACTTGGCTCACCAAATTTTGTTCTTCTAGGTTGAAGCGTTCGTCTACAGTAGCAGTTTTTATATTTAGGTTTCCCTCTGTTCTCTCTTATATAGAAAGATTAATTTGGAACTCTAAATCCAACATGGTTTGTAGTAGCTCTTTGAAACTTGACAAAATAAAGGAGTTCTCAGTTTTGGCGCTATGGTTAGTTTCCTCTTCAAGTAGCCCTAGGCACAGACTGTGGAAAAGCACTTTCATTGAGAGGGGTTCCTAAGCTTCTAAGAAATAACGAGTTTCCGAAATACAGGCAAATATTTTTTCACCCAATCTTGATGATACTTGGTGGTAATGATCAGTATAAAAATCCCACTTGGCTCACCAAATTTTGTTCTTCTAGGTTGAAGCGTTCGTCTACATTAGCAGTTTATATATTTAGGTTTCCCTCTGTTCTCTCCTATATAGATAGATGAATTTGGAACTCTAAATCCAACATGGTTTGTAGTAGCTCTTTGAAACTTGACAGAATAAAGGAGTTCTCAGTTTTGTCTCTATGGTTTGTTTCCTCTTAAAGTAGCCCTAGGCACAGACTGTGGAAAGCACTTTCATTGAGATGGGTTGCCAAGCTTCTAAGAAATAACGAGTTTCTGAAATACCAGCAAATATTTTTTCACCCAATCTTGTTGATACTTGTTGCTAATGATCAGTACACAAATCCCACTTGGCTCACCCAATTTTGTTCTTCTAGGTGAAGCGTTCGTCTACAGTAGTAGTTTTTATATTTAGGTTTCTCTCTGTTCTATCATATATAGATAGATGAATTTGGAACACTAAATCCAACATGCTTTGTAGTAGCTCCTTGAAACTTGACAAAATAAAGGAGTTCTCAGTTTTGTCTCTATGGTTTGTTTCCTCTTCAAGTAGCCCTAGGCACAGACTGTGGAAAAGCACTTTCATTGAGATGGGTTGCCAAGCTTCTAAGAAATAACGAGTTTCCGAAATACCAGCATATATTTTTTCACCCAATCTTGATGATACTTGGTGGTAATGATCAGTACACAAATCCCACTTGGCTCACCAAATTTAGTTCTTCTAGGTCGAAGCGTTCATGTACAGTAGCAGTTTTTATATTTAGGTTTCCCTCTGTTCTCTCCTATACAGATAGATGAATTTGGAACTCTAAATCCAACATGGTTTGTAGTAGCTCTTTGAAACTTGACAAAATAAAGGAGTTCTCAGTTTTGTCTCTATGGTTTGTTTCCTCTTAAAGTAGCCCTAGGCACAGACTGTGGAAAGCACTTTCATTGAGATGGGTTGTCAAGCTTCTAAGAAATAACGAGTTTCCGAAATACCAGCAAATATTTTTTCACACTATCTTGTTGATACTTGGTGGTAATGATCAGTACACAAATCCCACTTGGCTCACCAAATGTTGTTCTTCTAGGTTTAAGCGTTCGTCTACAGGAGCAGTTTTTATATTTAGGTTTCCCTCTGTTCTCTCCTATATAGAAAGATGAACTTGGAACTCTAAATCCAACATGGTTTGTAGTAGCTCTTTGAAACTTGACAAAATAGAGGAGTTCTCAGTTTTGTCTCTATGGTTTGTTTCCTCTTAAAGTAGCCCTAGGCACAGACTGTGGAAAGCACTTTCATTGGGATGGGTTGCCAAGCTTCTAAGAAATAACAAGTTTCCGAAATACCAGCAAATATTTTTTCACACAATCTTGTTGATACTTGGTGGTAATGATCAGTACACAAATCCCACTTGGCTCACCAAATTTTGGTCTTCTAGGTTGAAGCGTTCCTCTACAGTAGCAGTTTTTATATTTAGGTTTCTCTCTGTTCTCTCCTATGTAGATAGATGAATATGGAACTCTAAATCCAACATGGTTTGTAGTAGCTCTTTGAAACTTGACAAAATAAAGGAGTTCTCAGATTTGTCTCTATGGTTTGTTTCCTCTTCAAGTAGCCCTAGGCACAGACTGTGGAAAAGCACTTTCATTGAGAGGGTTTGCCAAGCTTCTAAGAAATAACGAGTTTCCGAAATACCAGCAAATATTTTTTCACCCAATCTTGATGATACTTGTTGCTAATGATCAGTACACAAATCCCACTTGGCTCACTAAATTTAGTTCTTCAAGATCGAAGCGTTCGTGTACAGTAGCAGTTTTTATATTTAGGTTTCCCTCTGTTCTCTCCTATATAGAGAGATGAATTTGGAACTCTAAATCCAACATGGTTTGCAGTAGCTCTTTGAAATTGACAAAATAAAGGAGTTCTCAGTTTTGTCTCTATGGTGTTTCCTCTTAAAGTAGCCCTAGGCACAGACTGTGGAAAGCACTTTCATTGAGATGGGTTGTCAAGCTTCTAAGAAATAACGAGTTTCCGAAATACCAGCAAATATTTTTTCACACAATCTTGTTGATACTTGGTGGTAATGATCAGTACACAAATCCCACTTGGCTCACCAAATTGTGTTCTTCTAGGTTTAAGCGTTCGTCTACAGGAGCAGTTTTTATATTTAGGTTTCCCTCTGTTCTCTCCTATATAGAAAGATGAACTTGGAACTCTAAATCCAACATGGTTTGTAGTAGCTCTTTGAAACTTTACAAAATAGAGGAGTTCTCAGTTTTGTCTCTATGGTTTGTTTGCTCTTCAAGTAGCCCTAGGGACAGACTGTGGAAAGCACTTTCATTGAGATGGGTTGCCAAGTTTCTAAGAAATAACGAGTTTCCGAAATACCAGCAAATATTTTTTCACCCAATCTTGATGATACTTGTTGCTAATGATCAGTACACAAATCCCACTTGGCTCACCAAATTTAGTTCTTCTAGGTTGAAGCGTTCGTGTACAGTAGCAGTTTTTATATTTAGGTTTCCCTCTGTTCTCTCCTACATAGATAGATGAATTTGGAACTCTAAATCCAACATGGTTTGTAGTAGCTCTTTGAAACTTGACAAAATAAAGGAGTTCTCAGTTTTGTCTCTATGGTTTGTTTCCTCTTCAAGTAGCCCTAGGCACAGACTGTGGAAAAGCACTTTCATTGAGAGGGGTTGCCAAGCTTCTAAGAAATAACGAGTTTCCGAAATACCAGCAAATATTTTTTCACAAAATCTTGTTGATACTTGGTGGTAATGATCAGCACACAAATCCCACATGGCTCACCAAATTTTCTTCTTCTAGGTTGAAGCGTTCGTCTACAGTAGCAGTTTTTATATTTAGGTTTCTCTCTATTCTCTCCTATATAGATAGATTAATTTGGAACTGTAAATCCAACATGGTGTGTAGTAGCTCTTTGAAACTTGACAAAATAAAGGAGTTCTCAGTTTTGTCTCTCTGGTTTGTTTCCTCTTCAAATAGCCCCAGGAACAGACAGTGGAAAATCACTTACATTGAGATGGGTTGCCAAGCTTCTAAGAAATATCGAGTTTCCGAAATACCAGCAAATATTTTTTCACCAAAACTTGATGATACTTGGTGGTAATGATCAGCACACAAATCCCACTTGGCTAACCCATTTTTGTTCATCTAGGATGAAGCATTCGTGTACAGTAGCAGTTTTTATATTTAGGTTTCCCTCTGTACTCTCCTATATAGATAGATGAATTTGGAACTCTAAATCCAACATGCTTTGTAGTAGCTCCTTGAAACTTGACAAAATAAAGGAGTTCTCAGTTTTGTCTCTTAGTTTGTTTACTCTTCAAGTAGCCCTAGGCACAGACTGTGGAAAAGCACTTTTATTGAGAGGGGTTGCCAAGCTTCTAAGAAATAACGAGTTTCCGAAATACCAGCAAATATTTTTTCACCCAATCTTGATGATACTTGGTGCTAATGATCAGTACACAAATCCCACTTGGCTCACCAAATTTAGTTCTTCTAGGTTGAAGCGTTCGTGTACAGTAGCAGTTTTTATATTTAGGTTTCCCTCTGTTCTCTCCTATATAGATACATGAATTTGGAACTCTAAATCCAACATGGTTTGTAGTAGCTTGTTGAAACTTGACAAAAAAATGGAGTTCTCAGATTTGTCTCTATGGTTTGTTTCCTCTTAAATTAGCGCTAGGCACAGACTCTGGAAAAGCACATTCATTGAGAGGGGTTGCCAATCTTCTAAGAAATAACGAGTTTCCGAAATACCAGCAAATATTTTTTCACCCAATCTTGATGATACTATGTGGTAATGATCAGTACACAAATCCCACTTGGCTCACCAAATTTTGGTCTCCTAGGTTGAAGCGTTCGTCTACAGTAGCAGTTTTTATATTTAGGTTTCCCTCTGTTCTCTCCTATATAGATAGATGAATTTGGAACTCTAAATCCAACATGGTTTGTAGTAGCTCTTTGAAAATTGACAAGATAATGGAGTTCTCAGTTTTGTCTCTATGGTTTCTTTCCTCTTAAAGTAGCCCAAGACACAGACTGTGGAAAAGCACTTTCATTGAGATGGGTTGCCAAGCTTCTAAGAAATATCGAGTATCCGAAATACCAGCAAATATTTTTTCACACAATCTTGTTGATACTTGGTGGTAATGATCAGTACACAAATCCCACTTGGCTCACCAAATTTTTTCTTGTAGGTTGAAGCGTTCGTCTACATTAGCACTTTTTATATTTAGGCTTCTCTCTGTTCTCTCCTATATAGATAGATGAATTTGGAACTCTAAATCCAACATGATTTGTAGTAGCTCCTTGAAACTTGACAAAATAAAAGAGTTCTCAGTTTTGTCTCTATGGTTTGTTTCCTCTTCAAGTAGCCCTAGGCACAGACTGTGGAAAAGCACTTTCATTGAGATGGGTTGCCAAGCTTCTAAGAAATAACGAGTTTCCGAAATACCAGCATATATTTTTTCACCCAATCTTGATGATACTTGGTGGTAATGATCAGTATTTAAATCCCACTTGGCTCACCAAATTTAGTTCTTCTAGGTCGAAGCGTTCATGTACAGTAGCAGTTTTTATATTTAGGTTTCCCTCTGTTCTCTCCTATACAGATAGATGAATTTGGAACTCTAAATCCAACATGGTTTGTAGTAGCTCTTTGAAACTTGACAAAATAAAGGAGTTCTCAGTTTTGTCTCTATGGTTTGTTTCCTCTTAAAGTAGCCCTAGGCACAGACTGTGGAAAGCACTTTCATTGAGATGGGTTGTCAAGCTTCTAAGAAATTACGAGTTTCCGAAATACCAGCAAATATTTTTTCACACTATCTTGTTGATACTTGGTGGTAATGATCAGTACACAAATCCCACTTGGCTCACCAAATGTTGTTCTTCTAGGTTTAAGCGTTCGTCTACAGGAGCAGTTTTTATATTTAGGTTTCCCTCTGTTCTCTCCTATATAGAAAGATGAACTTGGAACTCTAAATCCAACATGGTTTGTAGTAGCTCTTTGAAACTTGACAAAATAGAGGAGTTCTCAGTTTTGTCTCTATGGTTTGTTTCCTCTTAAAGTAGCCCTAGGCACAGACTGTGGAAAGCACTTTCATTGAGATGGGTTGCCAAGCTTCTAAGAAATAACAAGTTTCCGAAATACCAGCAAATATTTTTTCACACAATCTTGTTGATACTTGGTGGTAATGATCAGTACACAAATCCCACTTGGCTCACCAAATTTTGGTCTTCTAGGTTGAAGCGTTCCTCTACAGTAGCAGTTTTTATATTTAGGTTTCTCTCTGTTCTCTCCTATGTAGATAGATGAATATGGAACTCTAAATCCAACATGGTTTGTAGTAGCTCTTTGAAACTTGACAAAATAAAGGAGTTCTCAGATTTGTCTCTATGGTTTGTTTCCTCTTCAAGTAGCCCTAGGCACAGACTGTGGAAAAGCACTTTCATTGAGAGGGTTTGCCAAGCTTCTAAGAAATAACGAGTTTCCGAAATACCAGCAAATATTTTTTCACCCAATCTTGATGATACTTGGTGGTAATGATCAGTACACAAATCCCACTTGGCTTACCAAATTTTGTTCTTCTAGGTGGAAGCGTTCGTCTACAGTAGCAGTTTATATATTTAGGTTTCCCTCTGTTCTCTCCTATATACATAGATGAATTTGGAACTCTAAATCCAACATGCTTAGTAGTAGCTCCTTGAAACTTGACAAAATAAAGGAGTTCTCAGTTTTGTCTCTATGGTTTGTTTCCTCTTCAAGTAGCCCTAGGCACAGACTGTGGAAAAGCACTTTCATTGAGAGGGTTTGCCAAGCTTCTAAGAAATAACGAGTTTCCGAAATACCAGCAAATATTTTTTCACCCAATCTTGATGATACTTGTTGCTAATGATCAGTACACAAATCCCACTTGGCTCACCAAATTTAGTTCTTCTAGGTTGAAGTGTTCGTCTACAGTAGCAGTTTTTATATTTAGGTTTCCCTCTGTTCTCTCCTATATAGATACATGAATTTGGAACTCTAAATCCAACATGGTTTGTAGTAGCTCTTTGAAACTTGACAAAATAAAGGAGTTCTCAGTTTTGTCTCTATGGTTTGTTTCCACTTAAAGTAGCCCTAGGCACAGACTGTGGAAAGCACTTTCAATGAGATGGGTTGCCAAGCTTCTAAGAAATAACGAGTTTCCGAAATACCAGCAAATATTTTTTCACCCAATCTTGATGATACTTGGTGGTAATGATCAGTACACAAATCCCACTTGGCTCACCAAATTTTGTTCTTCTAGGTTGAAGCATTCGTGCACAGTAGCAGTTTTTATATTTAGGTTTCCCTCTGTTCTCTCCCATAAATAGATGAATTTGGAACTCTAAATCCAACATGGTTTGTAGCAGCTCTTTGAAACTTGACAAAATAAAGGAGTTCTCAGTTTTTTCTCTATGGATTGTTACCTCTTCATGCAGCCCTAGGCACAGACTGTGGAAAGCATTTTCATTGAGATGGGTTGCCAAGCTTCTAAGAAATAACGAGTTTCCAAAATATCAGCAAATATTTTTTCACACAATCTTGATGATACTTGGTGGTAATGATCAGTACACAAATCCCACATGGCTCACCAAATTTTGTTCTTCTAGGTTGAAGCGTTCGTCTACAGTAGCAGTTTTTATATTTAGGTTTCCCTCTGTTCTCTCCTATATAGATACATGAATTTGGAACTCTAAATCCAACATGGTTTGTAGTAGCTCTTTGAAACTTGACAAAATAAAGGAGTTCTCAGATTTGTCTCTATGGTTTGTTTCCTCTTCAAGTAGCCCTAGGCACAGACTGTGGAAAAGCACTTTCATTGAGAGGGGTTGCTAAGCTTCTAAGAAATAACGAGTTTCTGAAATACCAGCGAATATTTTTTCACCCAATCTTGATGATACTTGTTGCTAATGATCAGTACACAAATCCCACATGGCTCACCAAATTTTGGTCTTCTAGGTTGAAGCGTTCGTCTACAGTAGCAGTTTTTATATTTAGGTTTCGCTCTGTTCTCTCCTATATAGAAAGATGAATTTGGAACTCTAAATCCAACATGGTTTGTAGTAGCTCTTTGAAACTTGACAAAATAAAGCGTTCTCAGTATTGTCGCTATGGTTTGTTTCCTCTTCAAGTAGCCCCAGGCACAGACAGTGGAAAAGCACTTTCATTGAGAGGGGTTCCCAAGCTTCTAAGAAATAACGAGTTTCCGAAATACCAGCAAATATTTTTTCACCCAATCTTGATGATACTTGGTGGTAATGATCAGTACACAAATCCCACTTGGCTCACCAAATTTTGTTCTTCTAGGTGAAGCGTTCATCTACTGTAGTAGTTTTTATATTTAGGTTTCTCTCTGTTCTCTTATATAGATAGATGAATTTGGAACTCTAAATCCAACATGCTTTGTAGTAGCTCCTTGAATCTTGACAAAATAAAGGAGTTCTCAGTTTTGTCTCTATGGTTTGTTTCCTCTTCAAGTAGCCCTAGGCACAGACTGTGGAAAAGCACTTTCATTGAGAGGGGTTGCCAAGCTTCTAAGAAATAACGAGTTTCCGAAATACCAGCAAATATTTTTTCACCCAATCTTGATGATACTTGGTGGTAATGATCAGTACACAAATCCCACTTGGCTCACCAAATTTTGTTCTTCTAGGTTGAAGCGTCGTCTACAGTAGCAGTTTATATATTAAGGTTTCTCTCTGTTCTCTCCTATATAAATAGATGAATTTGGAACTCTAAATCGAACATGGTTTGTAGTAGCTCTTTGAAACTTGACAAAATAAAGGAGTTTCTCAGTTTTGTCTCTATGGTTTGTTTCCTCTTCAAGTAGCCCTAGGCACAGACTGTGGAAAAGCACTTTCATTGAGAGGGGTTGCCAAGCTTCTAAGAAATAACGAGTTTCCAAAATACCAGCAAATATTTTTTCACCCAATCTTGATGATACTTGATGGTAATGATCAGTACACAAATCCCACTTGGCTTACGAAATTTTGTTCTTCTAGGTGGAAGCGTTCGTCTACAGTAGCAGTTTTTATATTTAGGTTTCCCTCTGTTCTCTCGTATATACATAGATGAATTTGGAACTCTAAATCCAACATGCTTTGTAGTAGCTCCTTGAAACTTGACAAAATAAAGGAGTTCTCAGTTTTGTCTCATAGTTTGTTTACTCTTCAAGTAGCCCTAGGCACAGACTGTGGAAAAGCACTTTCATTGAGAGGGGTTGCCAAGCTTCTAAGAAATATCGAGTTTCCGAAATACCAGCAAATATTTTTCACCCAATCTTGATGATACTTGTTGCTAAAGATCAGTACACAAATCCCACTTGGCTCACCAAATTTAGTTCTTCTAGGTTGAAGCGTTCGTGTACAGTAGCAGTTTTTATATTTAGGTTTCCCTCTGTTCTCTCCTATATAGATACTTGAATTTGGAACTCTAAATCCTACATGGTTTGTAGTAGCTTGTTGAAACTTGACAAAAAAATGGGAGTTCTCAGATTTGTCTCTATGGTTTGTTTCCTCTTAAATTAGCGCTAGCTACAGACTGTGGAAAAGCACATTCATTGAGAGGGGTTGCCAATCTTCTAAGAAATAACTAGTTTCTGAAATACCAGCAAATATTTTTTCACCCAATCTTGATGATACTATGTGGTAATGATCAGTACACAAATCCCACTTGGCTCACCAAATTTTGGTCTCCAAGGTTGAAGCGTTCGTCTACAGTAGCAGTTTTTATATTTAGGTTTCCCTCTGTTCTCTCCTATATAGATAGATGAATTTGGAACTCTAAATCCAACACGGTTTGTAGTAGCTCTTTGAAACTTGACAAAATAAAGGAGTTCTCAGTTTTGTCTCTATGGTTTGTTTCCACTTAAAGTAGCCCTAGGCACAGACTGTGGAAAGCACTTTCAATGAGATGGGTTGCCAAGCTTCTAAGAAATAACGAGTTTCCGAAATACCAGCAAATATTTTTTCACCCAATCTTGATGATACTTGGGGGTAATGATCAGTACACAAATCCCACTTGGCTCACCAAATTTGTTCTTCTAGGTTGAAGCGTTCGTGCACAGTAGCAGTTTTTATATTTAGGTTTCCCTCTGTTCTCTTCCCTAAATAGATGAATTTGGAACTCTAAATCCAACATGGTTTGTAGTAGCTCTTTGAAACTTGACAAAATAAAGGAGTTCTCAGTTTTGTCTCTATGGATTGTTTCCTCTTCAAGTAGCCCTAGGCACAGACTGTGGAAAGCACTTTCATTTAGATGGGTTGCCAAGCTTCTAAGAAATAACGTGTTTCCGAAATACCAGCAAATATTTTTTCACACAATTCTTGTTGATACTAGGAGGTAATGATCAGTACACAAATCCCACTTGGCTCACCAAAATTTAGTTCTTCTAGGTTGAAGCGTTCGTGTACAGTAGCCGATTTTATATTTAGGTTTCCCTCTGTTCTCTCCTATATAGATAGTTGAATTTGGAACTCTAAATCCAACATGGTTTGTAGTAGCTCTTTGAAACTTGACAAAATAAAGGAGTTCTCAAGATTTTCTATGGTTTGTTTCCTCTTCAAGTAGCCCTAGGCACAGACTGTGGAAAAGGACTTTCATTGAGAGGGGTTGCCAAGCTTTTAAGAAATAACGAGTTTCCGAAATACCAGCGAATATTTTTTCACCCAATCTTGATGATACTTGTTGCTAATGATCAGTACACAAATCACACTTGGCTCACCAAATTTTGTTCTTCTAGGTTGAAGCTTTCGTCTACAGTAGCAGTTTTTATATTTAGGTTTCGCTCTGTTCTCTCCTTTATAGAAAGATGAATTTGGAACTCTAAATCCAACATGGTTTGTAGTAGTCTTTGAAACTTGACAAAATAAAGGAGTTCTCAGTTTTGTCTCTATGGTTTGTTTCCACTTAATGTAGCCCTAGGCACAGACTGTGGAAAGCACTTTCATTGAGAGTGGTTGCCAAGCTTCTACGAAATAACGAGATTCCGAAATACCAGCAAATATTTTTTCACCCAATCTTGATGGTACTTGGTGGTAATGATCAGTACACAATTCCCACTTGGCTCACCAAATTTTGTTCTTCTAGGTTGAAGCGTTCGTCTACAGTAGCAGTTTTTTATATTTAGGTTTCCCTCTGTTCTCTCCCATAAATAGATGATTTTGGAACTCTAAATCCAACATGGTTTGTAGCAGCCCTTTGAAACTTGACAAAATAAAGGAGTTCTCACTTTTGTCGCTATGGTTTGTTTCCTCTTCAAGTAGCCCCAGGCACAGACTGTGGAAAAGGACTTTCATTGAGAGGGGTTCCCAAGCTTCTAAGAAATAACGAGTTTCCGAAATACCAGCAAATATTTTTTCACCAAAACTTGATGATACTTGGTGGTAATGATCAGTACACAAATCCCACTTGGCTCACCAAATTTTGTTCTTCTAGGTTGAAGCGGTTCGTCTACAGTAGCAGTTTTTATATTTAGGTTTCCCTCTGTTCTCTCCTATATAGATACATGAATTTGGAACTCTAAATCCAACATGGTTTGTAGTAGCTCTTTGAAACTTGACAAAATAAAGGAGTTCTCAGTTTTGTCTCTATGGTTTGTTTCCACCTAAAGTAGCCCTAGGCACAGACTGTGGAAAGCACTTTCATTGAGAGTGGTTGCCAAGCTTCTACGAAATAACGAGTTTCCGAAATACCAGCAAATATTTTTCACCCAATCTTGATGGTACTTGGTGGTAATGATCAGTACACAAATCCCACTTGGCTCACCAAATTTTGTTCTTCTAGGTTGAAGCGTTCGTCTACAGTAGCAGTTTTTATATTTAGGTTTCACTCTGTTCTCTCCCATAAATAGATGATTTTGGAACTCTAAATCCAACATGGTGTGTAGCAGCCCTTTGACTTGACAAAATAAAGGAGTTCTCAGTTTTGTCTCTATGTATTGTTTTCCTCTTCAAGTAGCCCTAGGCACAGACTGTGGAAAGCACTTTCTTTGAGATGGGTTGCCAAGCTTCTAAGAAATAACGAGTTTCCGAAATACCAGCAAATATTTTTTCACACAATCTTGTTGATGCTTGGTGGTAATGATCAGTACACAAAACCCACTTGGCTCACCAAATTTAGTTCTTCTAGGTTGAAGCGTTCATGTACAGTAGCAGTTTTTATATTTAGGTTTCCCTCTGTTCTCTCCTATATAGATAGATGAATTTGGAAGTCTAAATCCAACATGGTTTGTAGTAGCTTGTTGAAACTTGACAAAAAAAGGAGTTCTCAGATTTGTCTTTATGGTGTGTTTCCTCTTCAAGTAGCCCTAGGCACAGACTGTGGAAAAGCACTTTCATTGAGAGGGGTTGCCAATCTTCTAAGAAATAACGAGTTTCCGAAATACCAGCAAATATTTTTTCACCCAACCTTGATGATACTTGGTGGTAATGATCAGTACACAAATCCCACTTGGCTCACCAAATTTTGTTCTTCTAGGTTGAAGCATTCGTCTACAGTAGCAGTTTTTATATTTAGGTTTCCCTCTGTTCTCTCCTATATAGATAGATGAATTTGGAACTCTAAATCCAACATGGTTTGTAGTAGCTCTTTGAAACTTGACAAAATAAAGGAGTTCTCAGATTTGTCTCTATGGTTTGTTTCCTCATCAAGTAGCCCTAGGCACAGACTGTGGAAAAGCACTTTCATTGAGAGGGGTTCCCAAGCTTCTAAGAAAAAACGAGTTTCCGAAATACCAGCAAATATTTTTTCACCCAATCTTGATGATACTTGGTGGTCATGATCAGTACACAAATCCCACTTGGCTCACCAAATTTTGTTCATCTAGGTTGAAGCGTTCGTCTACAGTAGCAGTTTTTATATTTAGGTTTCCCTCTGTTCTCTCCTATATAGATAGATGAATTTGGAACTCTAAATCCAACATGGTTTGTAGTAGCTCTTTGAAACTTGACAAAATAAAGGAGTTCTCAGTTTTGTCTCCATGGTTTGTTTCCTCTTAAAGTAGCCCTAGGCACAGACTGTGGAAAGCACTTTCATTGAGATGGGTTGCCAACTTCTAAGAAATAATGAGTTTCCGAAATACCAGCAAATATTTTTTCACACAATCTTGTTGATACTTGGTGTTAATGATCAGTATAAAAATCCCACTTGGCTCACCAAATTTTGGCTTCTAGGTTGAAGCGTTCATCTACAGTAGCAGTTTTTATATTTAGGTTTCTCTCTGTTCTCTCCTATATAGATAGATGAATTTGGAACTCTAAATCCAACATGGTTTGTAGTAGCTCTTTGAAACTTGACAAAATAAAGGAGTTCACTGATTTGTCTCTATGGTTTGTTTCCTCTTCAAGTAGCCCTAGGCACAGACTGTGGAAAAGCACTTTCATTGAGAGGGGTTGCCAATCTTCTAAGAAATAACGAGTTTCCGAAATACCAGCAAATATTTTTTCACCCAATCTTGATGATACTTGGTGGTAATGATCAGTACACAAATCCCACTTGGCTCACCAAATTTTGGTCTTCTACGTTGAAGCGTTCGTCTACAGTAGCAGTTTTTATATTTAGGTTTCACTCTGTTCTCTCCTACACAGATAGATGAATTTGGAACTCTAAATCCAACATGGTTTGTAGTAGCTCTTTGAAACTTGACAAAATAAAGGAGTTCTCTGATTTGTCTCTATGGTTTGTTTCCTCATCAAGTAGCCCTAGGCACAGACTGTGGAAAAGCACTTTCATTGAGATTGGTTCCCAAGCTTCTAAAAAATAACCAGTTTCCGAAATACCAGCAAATATTTTTTCACCCAATCTTGATGATACTTGGTGGTCATGATCAGTACACAAATCCCACTTGGCTCACCAAATTTTGTTCTTCTAGGTTGAAGCGTTCGTCTACAGTAGCAGTTTTTATATTTAGGTTTCACTCTGTTCTCTCATATATAGATAGATGAATTTGGAACTCTAAATCCAACATGGTTTGTAGTAGCTCTTTGAAACATGACAAAATAAAGGAGTTCTCAGATTTGTCTCTATGGTTTGTTTCCTCTTCAAGTAGCCCTAAGCAGGGACTGTGGAAAAGCACTTTCATTGAGAGGGGTTGCCAAGCTTCTAAGAAATAACGAGTTTCCGAAATACCAGCAAATATTTTTTCACCCAATCTTGATGATACTTGGTGGTAACGATCAGTACACAAATCCCACTTGGCTCACCAAATTTTGTTATTCTAGGTTGAAGCATTCGTCTACAGTAGCAGTTTTTATATTTAGGTTTCTCTCTGTTATCTCCTATATAGATAGATGAATTTGGAACTCTAAATCCAACATGGTTTGTAGTAGCTCTTTGAAACTTGACAAAATAAAGGAGTTCTCAGATTTGTCTCTATGGTTTGTTTCCTCATCAAGTAGCCCTAGGCACAGACTTTGGAAAAGCACTTTCATTGAGAGGGGTTCCCAAGCTTCTAAGAAATAACGAGTTTCCGAAATACCAGCAAATATTTTTTCACCCAATCTTGATGATACTTGGTGGTCATGATCAGTACACAAATCCCACTTGGCTCACCAAATTTTGTTCTTCTAGGTTGAAGCGTTCGTCTACAGTAGCAGTTTTTATATTTAGTTTTCCCTCTGTTCTCTCCTATATAGATAGATGAATTTGGAACTCTAAATCCAACATGGTTTGTAGTAGCTCTTTGAAACTTGACAAAATAAAGGAGTTCTCAGTTTTGTCTTTATGGTTTGTTTCCTCTTAAAGTAGCCCTAGGCACAGACTGTGGAAAGCACTTTCATTGAGATGAGTTGCCAAGCTTCTAAGAAATAACGATTTTCTGAAAGACCAGCAAATATTTTTTCACACAATCTTGTTGATACTTGGTGGTAATGATCAGTATACAAATCCCACTTGGCTCACCAAATTTTGGTCTTCTAGGTTGAAGCGTTCGTCTACAGTAGCAGTTTTTATATTTAGGTTTCTCTCTGTTCTCTCCTATATAGATAGATGAATTTGGAACTCTAAATCCAACATAGTTTGTAGTAGCTCTTTGAAACTTGACAAAATAAAGGAGTTCTCAGTTTTGTCTCTATGGTTTGTTTCCTCTTCAAGTAGCCCTAGGCACAGACTGTGGAAAAGCACTTTCATTGAGAGGGGTTCCCAAGCTTCTAAGAAATAACGAGTTTCCGAAATACCAGCAAATATTTTTTCACCCAATCTTGATGATACTTAGTGGTCATGATCAGTACACAAATCCCACTTGGCTCACCAAATTTTGTTCTTCTAGGTTGAAGCGTTCGTCTACAGTAGCAGTTTTTATATTTAGGTTTCACTCTGTTCTCTCATATATAGATAGAAGAATTTGGAACTCTAAATCCAACATGGTTTGTAGTAGCTCCTTGAATCTTGACAAAATAAAGGAGTTCCCAGTTTTATCTCTATGGATTGTTTCCTCTCCAAGTAGCCCTAGGCACAGACTGTGGAAAGCACTTTCATTGAGATGGGTTGCCAAGCTTCTAAGAAATAACGTGTTTAAGAAATACCAGCAAATATTTTTTCACACAATCTTGTTGATACTTCGTGGTAATGATCGGTACACAAATCCCACTTGGCTCACCCAATTTTGTTCTTCTAGGTTGAAGCGTTCGTCTACAGTAGCAGTTTTTATATTTAGGTTTCTCTCTTTTCTCTCCTATATAGATAGATGAATTTGGAACTCTAAATCCAACATGGTTTGTAGTAGTTCTTTGAAACTTGACAAAATAAAGGAGTTCTCTGATTTGTCTCTATGGTTTGTTTCCTCATCAAGTAGCCCTAGGCACAGACTGTGGAAAAGCACTTTCATTGAGAGGGGTTCCCAAGCTTCTAAGAAATAACCAGTTTCCGAAATACCAGCAAATATTTTTTCACCCAATCTTGATGATACTTGGTGGTCATGATCAGTACACAAATCCCACTTGGCTCACCAAATTTTGTTCTTCTAGGTTGAAGCGTTCGTCTACAGTAGCAGTTTTTATATTTAGGTTTCACTCTGTTCTCTCATATATAGATAGATGAATTTGGAACTCTAAATCCAACATGGTTTGTAGTAGCTCTTTGAAACATGACAAAATAAAGGAGTTCTCAGATTTGTCTCTATGGTTTGTTTCCTCTTCAAGTAGCCCTAAGCAGGGACTGTGGAAAAGCACTTTCATTGAGAGGGGTTGCCAAGCTTCTAAGAAATAACGAGTTTCCGAAATACCAGCAAATATTTTTTCACCCAATCTTGATGATACTTGGTGGTAATGATCAGTACACAAATCCCACTAGGCTCACCAAATTTTGTTTCTAGGTTGACGCGTTCGTCTACAGTAGCAGTTTTTATATTTAGGTTTCTCTCTGTTCTCTCCTATATAGATAGATGAATTTGGAACTCTAAATCCAACATGGTTTGTAGTAGTTCTTTGAAACTTGACAAAATAAAGGAGTTCTCTGATTTGTCTCTATGGTTTGTTTCCTCATCAAGTAGCCCTAGGCACAGACTGTGGAAAAGCACTTTCATTGAGAGGGGTTCCCAAGCTTCTAAGAAATAACCAGTTTCCGAAATACCAGCAAATATTTTTTCACCCAATCTTGATGATACTTGGTGGTCATGATCAGTACACAAATCCCACTTGGCTCACCAAATTTTGTTCTTCTAGGTTGAAGCGTTCGTCTACAGTAGCAGTTTTTATATTTAGGTTTCACTCTGTTCTCTCATATATAGATAGATGAATTTGGAACTCTAAATCCAACATGGTTTGTAGTAGCTCTTTGAAACATGACAAAATAAAGGAGTTCTCAGATTTGTCTCTATGGTTTGTTTCCTCTTCAAGTAGCCCTAAGCAGGGACTGTGGAAAAGCACTTTCATTGAGAGGGGTTGCCAAGCTTCTAAGAAATAACGAGTTTCCGAAATACCAGCAAATATTTTTTCACCCAATCTTGATGATACTTGGTGGTAACGATCAGTACACAAATCCCACTTGGCTCACCAAATTTTGTTATTCTAGGTTGAAGCGTTCGTCTACAGTAGCAGTTTTTATATTTAGGTTTCTCTCTGTTCTCTCCTATATAGATAGATGAATTTGGAACTCTAAATCCAACATGGTTTGTAGTAGCTCTTTGAAACTTGACAAAATAAAGGAGTTCTCAGATTTGTCTCTATGGTTTGTTTCCTCATCAAGTAGCCCTAGGCACAGACTTTGGAAAAGCACTTTCATTGAGAGGGGTTCCCAAGCTTCTAAGAAATAACGAGTTTCCGAAATACCAGCAAATATTTTTTCACCCAATCTTGATGATACTTGGTGGTCATGATCAGTACACAAATCCCACTTGGCTCACCAAATTTTGTTCTTCTAGGTTGAAGCGTTCGTCTACAGTAGCAGTTTTTATATTTAGGTTTCACTCTGTTCTCTCATATATAGATAGATGAAGTTGGAACTCTAAATCCAACATGGTTTGTAGTAGGTCTTTGAAACTTGACAAAATAAAGGAGTTCTCAGTTTTGTCTCTATGGATTGTTTCCACTTCAAGTAGCCCTAGGCACAGACTGTGGAAAGCACTTTCATTGAGATGGGTTGCCAAGCTTCTAAGAAATAACAGGTTTCCGAAATACCAGCAAATATTTTTTCACACAATCTTGTTGATACTTGGTGGTAATGATCAGTACACAAATCCCACTTGGCTCACCAAATTTTGTTCTTCTAGGTTGAAGCGTTCGTCTGCAGTTGCAGTTTTTATATTTAGGTTTCGCTCTGTTCTCTCCTGTATAGATAGATGAATTTGGAACTCTAAATCCAACATGGTTTGTAGTAGCTGTTTGAAACTTGACAAAATAAAGGAGTTCTCTGATTTGTCTCTATGGTTTGTTTCCTCTTCTAGTAGCCCTAGCCACAGACTGTGGAAAAGCACTTTCATTGAGAGGGGTTCCCAAGCTTCTAAGAAATAACGAGTTTCCGAAATACCAGCAAATATTTTTTCACCCAATCTTGATGATACTTAGTGGTCATGATCAGTACACAAATCCCACTTGGCTCACCAAATTTTGTTCTTCTAGGTTGAAGCGTTCGTCTACAGTAGCAGTTTTATATTTAGGTTTCACTCTGTTCTCTCATATATAGATAGATGAATTTGGAACTCTAAATCCAGCATGGTTTGTAGTAGCTCTTTGAAACTTGACAAAATAAAGGAGTTCTCAGTTTTGTCTCTATGGATTGTTTCCTCTTCAAGTAGCCCTATTCAAAGACTGTGGAAAGCACTTTCATTGAGATGGGTTGCCAAGCTTCTAAGAAATAACGCGTTTCCGAAATACCAGCAAATATTTTTTCACACAAACTTGTTGATACTTCGTGGTAATGATCAGTACACAAATCCCACTTGGCTCACCAAATTTAGTTCTTCTAGGTTGAAGCTTTCGTGTACATTAGCAGTTTTTATATTTAGGTTTCACTCTGTTCTCTCCTATATAGATAGATGAATTTGGAACTCTAAATCCAACATCGTTTGTAGTAGCTCTTTGAAACTTGACAAAATAAAGGAGTTCTCAGATTTGTCTCTATGGTTTGTTTCCTCTTCAAGTAGCCCTAGGCACAGACTGTGGAAAAGCACTTTCATTGAGAGGGGTTGCCAAGCTTCTAAGAAATATCGAGTTTCCGAAATACCAGCGAATATTTTTTCACCCAATCTTGATGATACTTGTTGATAATGATCAGTACACAAATCCCACTTGGCTCACCAAATTTTGTTCTTCTAGGTTGAAGCGTTCCTCTACAGTAGCAGTTTTTATATTTAGGTTTCCCTCTGTTCTCTCCTATATAGAAAGATGAATTTGGAACTCTAAATCCAACATGGTTTGTAGTAGCTCTTTGAAACTTGACAAAATAAAGGAGTTCTCAGTTTTGTCGCTATGGTTTGTTTCCTCTTCAAGTAGCCCCAGGCACAGACTGTGGAAAAGCACTTTCATTGAGAGGGGTTCCCAAGCTTCTAAGAAAAAATGAATTTCCGAAATACCAGCGAATATTTTTTCACCCAATCTTGATGATACTTGGTGGTAATGATCAGTACACAAATCCCACTTGGCTCACCAAATTTTGTTCTTCTAGGTTGAAGCGTTCGTGTACAGTAGCAGTTTTTATATTTAGGTTTCACTCTGTTCTCTCCTACACAGATAGATGAATTTGGAACTCTAAATCCAACATGGTTTGTAGTAGCTCTTTGAAACTTGACAAAATAAAGGAGTTCTCAGTTTTGTCTCTATGGTTTGTTTCCTCTTCAAGTAGCCCTAGGCACAGACTGTGGAAAAGCACTTTCATTGAGAGGGGTTGCCAATCTTCTAAGAAATAACGAGTTTCCGAAATACCAGCAAATATTTTTTCACCCAATCTTGATGATACTTGGTGGTAATGATCAGTACACAAGTCCCACTTGGCTCACCAAATTTTGTTTTCTAGGTTGAAGCGTTCGTCTACAGTAGCAGTTTTTATATTTAGGTTTCCCTCTGTTCTCTCCTATATAGATAGATGAATTTGGAACTCTAAATCCAACATGGTTTGTAGTAGCTCTTTGAAACTTGCCATCATAAAGGAGTTCTCAGTTTTGTATCTATTGTTTGTTTCCTCTTAAAGTAGCCCTAGGCACAGACTGTGGAAAGCACTTTCATTGAGATGGGTTGCCAAGCTTCTAAGAAATAACGAGTTTCCGAAATACCAGCAAATATTTTTTCACCCAATCTTGATGATACTTGGTGGTAATGATCAGTACACAAATCCCACTTGGCTCACCAAATTTTATTCTTCTAGGTTGAAGCGTTCGTCTACAGTAGCAGTTTTTATATTTAGGTTTCTCTCTGTTCTCTCCTATATAGATAGATGAATTTGGAACTCTAAATCCAACATGGTTTGTAGTAGCTCTTTGAAAGTTGACAAAATAAAGGAGTTCTCAGATTTGTCTCTATGGTTTGTTTCCTCATCAAGTAGCCCTAGGCACAGACTGTGGAAAAGCACTTTCATTGAGAGGGGTTCCCAAGCTTCTAAGAAATAACGAGTTTCCGAAATACCAGGAAATATTTTTTCACCCAATCTTGATGATACTTGGTGGTCATGATCAGTACACAAATCCCACTTGGCTCACCAAATTTTGTTCTTCTAGGTTGAAGCGTTCGTCTACAGTAGCAGTTTTTATATTTAGGTTTCACTCTGTTCTCTCATATATAGATAGATGAATTTGGAACACTAAATCCAACATGGTTTGTAGTAGCTCTTTGAAACTTGACAAAATAAAGGAGTTCTCAGTTTTGTCTCTATGGATTGTTTCCTCTTCAAGTAACCCTAGGCACAGACTGTGGAAAGCACTTTCATTGAGATGCGTTGCCAAGCTTCTAAGAAATAACGTGTTTCCGAAATACCAGCAAATATTTTTTCACACACTCTTGTTGATACTTGGTGGTAATGATCAGTACACAAATCCCACTTGGCTCACCAAATTTAGTTCTTCTAGGTTGAAGCGTTCGTGTTCAGTAGCAGATTTTATATTTAGGTTTCCCTCTGTTCTCTCCTATATAGATACATGAATTTGGAACTCTAAATCCAACATGGTTTGTAGTAGCTCTTTGAAACTTGACAAAATAAAGGAGTTCTCAGATTTGTCTCTATGGTTTGTTTCCTCTTCAAGTAGCCCTATGCACAGACTGTGGAAAAGCACTTTCATTGAGAGGGGTTGCCAAGCTTCTAAGAAAAAATGAATTTCCGAAATACCAGCGAATATTTTTTCACCCAATCTTGATGATACTTGTTGCTAATGATCAGTACACAAATCCCACTTGGCTCACCAAATTTTGTTCTTCTAGGTTGAAGCGTTCGTCTGCAGTTGCAGTTTTTATATTTAGGTTTCACTCTGTTCTCTCCTATATAGAAAGATGAATTTGGAACTCTAAATCCAACATGGTTTGTAGTAGCTCTTTGAAACTTGACAAAATAAAGGAGTTCTCAGTTTTGTCTTTATGGTTTGTTTCCTCTTAAAGTAGCCCTAGGCACAGACTGTGGAAAGCACTTTCATTGAGATGAGTTGCCAAGCTTCTAAGAAATAACGATTTTCTGAAATACAAGCAAATATTTTTTCACACAATCTTGTTGATACTTGGTGGTAATGATCAGTATACAAATCCCACTTGGCTCACCAAATTTTGTTCTTCTAGGTTGAAGCGTTCGTCTACAGTAGCAGTTTTTATATTTAGGTTTCTCTCTGTTCTCTCCTATATAGATAGATGAATTTGGAACTCTAAATCCAACATAGTTTGTAGTAGCTCTTTGAAACTTGACAAAATAAAGGAGTTCTCAGTTTTGTCTCTATGGTTTGTTTCCTCTTCAAGTAGCCCTAGGCACAGACTGTGGAAAAGCACTTTCATTGAGAGGGGTTCCCAAGCTTCTAAGAAATAACGAGTTTTCGAAATACCAGCAAATATTTTTTCACCCAATCTTGATGATACTTAGTGGTCATGATCAGTACACAAATCCCACGTGGCTCACCAAATTTTGTTCTTCTAGGTTGAAGCGTTCGTCTACAGTAGCAGTTTTTATATTTAGGTTTCACTCTGTTCTCTCATATATAGATAGATGAATTTGGAACTCTAAATCCAACATGGTTTGTAGTAGCTCTTTGAATCTTGACAAAATAAAGGAGTTCCCAGTTTTATCTCTATGGATTGTTTCCTCTCCAAGTAGCCCTAGGCACAGACTGTGGAAAGCACTTTCATTGAGATGGGTTGCCAAGCTTCTAAGAAATAACGTGTTTAAGAAATACCAGCAAATATTTTTTCACACATTCTTGTTGATACTTCGTGGTAATGATCGGTACACAAATCCCACTTGGCTCACCAAATTTAGTTCTTCTAGGTTGAAGCATTCGTGTACATTAGCAGTTTTTATATTTAGGTTTCACTCTGTTCTCTCCTATATAGATAGATGAATTTGGAACTCTAAATCCAACATGGTTTGTAGTAGCTCTTTGAAACTTGACAAAATAAAGGAGTTCTCAGATTTGTCTCTATGGTTTGTTTCCTCTTCAAGTAGCCCTATGCACAGACTGTGGAAAAGCACTTTCATTGAGAGGGGTTGCCAAGCTTCTAAGAAATAACGAATTTCCGAAATACCAGCGAATATTTTTTCACCCAAACTTGATGATACTTGTTGCTAATGATCAGTACACAAATCCCACTTGGCTCACCAAATTTTGTTCTTCTAGGTTGAAGCGTTCGTCTGCAGTTGCAGTTTTTATATTTAGGTTTCGCTCTGTTCTCTTCTATATAGAAAGATGAATTTGGAACTCTAAATCCAACATGGTTTGTAGTAGCTCTTTGAAACTTGACAAAATAAAGGAGTTCTCTGATTTGTCTCTATGGTTTGTTTCCTCTTCAAGTAGCCCTAGGCACAGACTGTGGAAAAGCACTTTCATTGAGAGGGGTTCCCAAGCTTCTAAGAAATAACGAGTTTCCGAAATACCAGCAAATATTTTTTCACCCAATCTGGATGATACTTCGTGGTCATGATCAGTACACAAATCCCACTTGGCTCACCAAATTTTGTTCTTCTAGGTTGAAGCGTTCGTCTACAGTAGCAGTTTTTATATTTAGGTTTCACTCTGTTCTCTCATATATAGATAGATGAATTTGGAACTCTAAATCCAACATGGTTTGTAGTAGCTCTTTGAAACTTGACAAAATAAAGGAGTTCTCAGTTTTATATCTATGGATTGTTTCCTCTTCAAGTAGCCCTAGGCACAGACTGTGGAAAGCACTTTCATTGAGATGGGTTGCCAAGCTTTTAAGAAATAACACGTTTCCGAAATACCAGCAAATATTTTTTCACACAATCTTGTTGATACTTGGTGGTAATGATCAGTACACAAATCCCACTTGGCTCACCAAATTTTGTTCTTCTAGGTTGAAGCGTTCATCTGCAGTTGCAGTTTTTATATTTAGGTTTCGCTCTGTTCTCTCCTATATAGATAGATGAATTTGGAACTCTAAATCCAACATGGTTTGTAGTAGCTCTTTGAAACTTGACAAAATAAAGGAGTTCTCTGATTTGTCTCTATGGTTTGTTTCCTCTTCAAGTAGCCCTAGACACAGACTGTGGAAAAGCACTTTCATTGAGAGGGGTTCCCAAGCTTCTAAGAAATAACGAGTTTCCGAAATACCAGCAAATATTTTTTCACCCAATTTTGATGATACTTAGTGGTCATGATCAGTACACAAATCCCACTTGGCTCACCAAATTTTGATCTTCTAGGTTGAAGCGTTCGTCTACAGTAGCAGTTTTTATATTTAGGTTTCACTCTGTTCTCTCATATATAGATAGATGAATTTGGAACTCTAAATCCAGCATGGTTTGTAGTAGCTCTTTGAAACTTCACAAAATAAAGGAGTTCTCAGTTTTGTCTCTATGGATTGTTTCCTCTTCAAGTAGCCCTAGGCACAGACTGTGGAAAGCACTTTCATTGAGATGGGTTGCCAAGCTTCTAAGAAATAACGCGTTTCCGAAATACCAGCAAATATTTTTTCACACAAATTTGTTGATACTTCGTGGTAATGATCAGTACACAAATCCCACTTGGCTCACCAAATTTAGTTCTTCTAGGTTGAAGCTTTCGTGTACATTAGCAGTTTTTATATTTAGGTTTCACTCTGTTCTCTCCTATATAGATAGATGAATTTGGAACTCTAAATCCAACATGGTTTGTAGTAGCTCTTTGAAACTTGACAAAATAAAGGAGTTCTCAGATTTGTCTCTATGGTTTGTTTCCTCTTCAAGTAGCCCTAGGCACAGACTGTGGAAAAGCACTTTCATTGAGAGGGGTTGCCAAGCTTCTAAGAAATATCGAGTTTCCGAAATACCAGCGAATATTTTTTCACCCAATCTTGATGATACTTGTTGATAATGATCAGTACACAAATCCCACTTGGCTCACCAAATTTTGTTCTTCTAGGTTGAAGCGTTCCTCTACAGTAGCAGTTTTTATATTTAGGTTTTCCTCTGTTCTCTCCTATATAGAAAGATGAATTTGGAACTCTAAATCCAACATGGTTTGTACTAGCTCTTTGAAACTTGACAAAATAAAGGAGTTCTCAGTTTTGTCGCTATGGTTTGTTTCCTCTTCAAGTAGCCCCAGCCACAGACTGTGGAAAAGCACTTTCATTGAGAGGGGTTCCCAAGCTTCTAAGAAATAACGAGTTTCCAAAATGCCAGCAAATATTTTTTCACCCAATCTTGATGATACTTGGTGGTAATGATCAGTACACAAATCCCACTTGGCTCACCAAATTTTGTTATTCTAGGTTGAAGCGTTCGTCTACAGTAGCAGTTTTTATATTTAGGTTTCTCTCTGTTCTCTCCTATATAGATAGATGAATTTGGAACTCTAAATCGAACATGGTTTGTAGTAGCTCTTCGAAACTTGACAAAATAAAGGAGTTCTCAGATTTGTCTCTATGGTTTGTTTCCTCATCAAGTAGCCCTAGGCACAGACTGTGGAAAAGCACTTTCATTGAGAGGGGTTCCCAAGCTTCTAAGAAATAACGAGTTTCCGAAATACCAGCAAATATTTTTTCTCCCAACCTTGATGATACTTGGTGGTCATGATCAGTACACAAATCCCACTTGGCTCACCAAATTTTGTTCTTCTAGGTTGAAGCGTTCGTCTACAGTAGCAGTTTTTATATTTAGGTTTCACTCTGTTCTCTCATATATAGATAGATGAATTTGGAACTCTAAATCCAACATGGTTTGTAGTAGCTCTTTGAAACTTGACAAAATAAAGGAGTTCTCAGTTTTATATCTATGGATTGTTTCCTCTTCAAGTAGCCCTAGGCACAGACTGTGGAAAGCACTTTCATTGAGATGGGTTGCCAAGCTTTTAAGAAATAACACGTTTCCGAAATACCAGCAAATATTTTTTCACACAATCTTGTTGATACTTGGTGGTAATGATCAGTACACAAATCCCACTTGGCTCACCAAATTTTGTTCTTCTAGGTTGAAGCGTTCATCTGCAGTTGCAGTTTTTATATTTAGGTTTCGCTCTGTTCTCTCCTATATAGATAGATGAATTTGGAACTCTAAATCCAACATGGTTTGTAGTAGCTCTTTGAAACTTGACAAAATAAAGGAGTTCTCTGATTTGTCTCTATGGTTTGTTTCCTCTTCAAGTAGCCCTAGACACAGACTGTGGAAAAGCACTTTCATTGAGAGGGGTTCCCAAGCTTCTAAGAAATAACGAGTTTCCGAAATACCAGCAAATATTTTTTCACCCAATTTTGATGATACTTAGTGGTCATGATCAGTACACAAATCCCACTTGGCTCACCAAATTTTGATCTTCTAGGTTGAAGCGTTCGTCTACAGTAGCAGTTTTTATATTTAGGTTTCACTCTGTTCTCTCATATATAGATAGATGAATTTGGAACTCTAAATCCAGCATGGTTTGTAGTAGCTCTTTGAAACTTCACAAAATAAAGGAGTTCTCAGTTTTGTCTCTATGGATTGTTTCCTCTTCAAGTAGCCCTAGGCACAGACTGTGGAAAGCACTTTCATTGAGATGGGTTGCCAAGCTTCTAAGAAATAACGCGTTTCCGAAATACCAGCAAATATTTTTTCACACAAATTTGTTGATACTTCGTGGTAATGATCAGTACACAAATCCCACTTGGCTCACCAAATTTAGTTCTTCTAGGTTGAAGCTTTCGTGTACATTAGCAGTTTTTATATTTAGGTTTCACTCTGTTCTCTCCTATATAGATAGATGAATTTGGAACTCTAAATCCAACATGGTTTGTAGTAGCTCTTTGAAACTTGACAAAATAAAGGAGTTCTCAGATTTGTCTCTATGGTTTGTTTCCTCTTCAAGTAGCCCTAGGCACAGACTGTGGAAAAGCACTTTCATTGAGAGGGGTTGCCAAGCTTCTAAGAAATATCGAGTTTCCGAAATACCAGCGAATATTTTTTCACCCAATCTTGATGATACTTGTTGATAATGATCAGTACACAAATCCCACTTGGCTCACCAAATTTTGTTCTTCTAGGTTGAAGCGTTCCTCTACAGTAGCAGTTTTTATATTTAGGTTTTCCTCTGTTCTCTCCTATATAGAAAGATGAATTTGGAACTCTAAATCCAACATGGTTTGTACTAGCTCTTTGAAACTTGACAAAATAAAGGAGTTCTCAGTTTTGTCGCTATGGTTTGTTTCCTCTTCAAGTAGCCCCAGCCACAGACTGTGGAAAAGCACTTTCATTGAGAGGGGTTCCCAAGCTTCTAAGAAATAACGAGTTTCCAAAATGCCAGCAAATATTTTTTCACCCAATCTTGATGATACTTGGTGGTAATGATCAGTACACAAATCCCACTTGGCTCACCAAATTTTGTTCTTCTAGGTTGAAGCGTTCGTGTACAGTAGCAGTTTTTATATTTAGGTTTCACTCTGTTCTCTCCTACACAGATAGATGAATTTGGAACTCTAAATCCAACATGGTTTGTAGTAGCTCTTTGAAACTTGACAAAATAAAGGAGTTCTCAGTTTTGTCTCTATGGTTTGTTTCCTCTTCAAGTAGCCCTAGGCACAGACTGTGGAAAAGCACTTTCATTGAGAGGGGTTGCCAATCTTCTAAGAAATAACGAGTTTCCGAAATACCAGCAAATATTTTTTCACCCAATCTTGATGATACTTGGTGGTAATGATCAGTACACAAGTCCCACTTGGCTCACCAAATTTTGTTTTCTAGGTTGAAGCGTTCGTCTACAGTAGCAGTTTTTATATTTAGGTTTCACTCTGTTCTCTCCTATATAGATAGATGAATTTGGAACTCTAAATCCAACATGGTTTGTAGTAGCTCTTTGAAACTTGCCAAAATAAAGGAGTTCTCAGTTTTGTATCTATGGTTTGTTTCCTCTTAAAGTAGCCCTAGGCACAGACTGTGGAAAGCACTTTCATTGAGATGGGTTGCCAAGCTTCTAAGAAATAACGAGTTTCCGAAATACCAGCAAATATTTTTTCACGCAATCTTGATGATACTTGGTGGTAATGATCAGTACACAAATCCCACTTGGCTCACCAAATTTTGTTCTTCTAGGTTGAAGCGTTCGTCTACAGTAGCAGTTTTTATATTTAGGTTTCTCTCTGTTCTCTCCTATATAGATAGATGAATTTGGAACTCTAAATCCAACATGGTTTGTAGTAGCTCTTTGAAACTTGACAAAATAAAGGAGTTCTCAGATTTGTCTCTATGGTTTGTTTCCTCATCAAGTAGCCCTAGGCACAGACTGTGGAAAAGCACTTTCATTGAGAGGGGTTCCCAAGCTTCTAAGAAATAACGAGTTTCCGAAATACCAGGAAATATTTTTTCACCCAATCTTGATGATACTTGGTGGTCATGATCAGTACACAAATCCCACTTGGCTCACCAAATTTTGTTCTTCTAGGTTGAAGCATTCGTCTACAGTAGCAGTTTTTATATTTAGGTTTCACTCTGTTCTCTCATATAGAGATAGATGAGTTTGGAACACTAAATCCAACGTGGTTTGTAGTAGCTCTTTGAAACATGACAAAATAAAGGAGTTCTCAGTTTTGTCTCTATGGATTGTTTCCTCTTCAAGTAGCCCTAGGCACAGACTGTGGAAAGCACTTTCATTGAGATGGGTTGCCAAGCTTCTAAGAAATAACGCGTTTCCGAAATACCAGCAAATATTTTTTCACACAATCTTGTTGATACTTGGTGGTAATGATCAGTACACAAATCCCACTTGGCTCACCAAATTAGTTCTTCTATGTTGAAGCGTTCGTGTACAGTAGCAGATTTTATATTTAGGTTTCCCTCTGTTCTCTCCTATATAGATACATGAATTTGGAACTCTAAATCCAACATGGTTTGTAGTAGCTCTTTGAAACTTGACAAAATAAAGGAGTTCTCAGATTTGTCTCTATGGTTTGTTTCCTCTTCAAGTAGCCCTATGCACAGACTGTGGAAAAGCACTTTCATTGAGAGGGGTTGCCAAGCTTCTAAGAAATAACGAATTTCCGAAATACCAGCGAATATTTTTTCACCCAAACTTGATGATACTTGTTGCTAATGATCAGTACACAAATCCCACTTGGCTCACCAAATTTTGTTCTTCTAGGTTGAAGCGTTCGTCTGCAGTTGCAGTTTTTATATTTAGGTTTCGCTCTGTTCTCTTCTATATAGAAAGATGAATTTGGAACTCTAAATCCAACATGGTTTGTAGTAGCTCTTTGAAACTTGACAAAATAAAGGAGTTCTCTGATTTGTCTCTATGGTTTGTTTCCTCTTCAAGTAGCCCTAGGCACAGACTGTGGAAAAGCACTTTCATTGAGAGGGGTTCCCAAGCTTCTAAGAAATAACGAGTTTCCGAAATACCAGCAAATATTTTTTCACCCAATCTGGATGATACTTCGTGGTCATGATCAGTACACAAATCCCACTTGGCTCACCAAATTTTGTTCTTCTAGGTTGAAGCGTTCGTCTACAGTAGCAGTTTTTATATTTAGGTTTCACTCTGTTCTCTCATATATAGATAGATGAATTTGGAACTCTAAATCCAACATGGTTTGTAGTAGCTCTTTGAAACTTGACAAAATAAAGGAGTTCTCAGTTTTGTCTCTATGGATTCTTTCCTCTTCAAGTAGCCCTAGGCAAAGACTGTGGAAAGCACTTTCATTGAGATGGGTTGCCAAGCTTCTAAGAAATAACGCGTTTCCGAAATACCAGCAAATATTTTTTCACACAATCTTGTTGATACTTCGTGGTAATGATCAGTACACAAATCCCACTTGGCTCACCAAATTTAGTTCTTCTAGGTTGAAGCTTTCGTGTACATTAGCAGTTTTTATATTTAGGTTTCACTCTGTTCTCTCCTATATAGATAGATGAATTTGGAACTCTAAATCCAACATGGTTTGTAGTAGCTCTTTGAAACATGACAAAATAAAGGAGTTCTCAGATTTGTCTCTATGGTTTGTTTCCTCTTCAAGTAGCCCTAGGCACAGACTGTGGAAAAGCACTTTCATTGAGAGGGGTTGCCAAGCTTCTAAGAAATATCGAGTTTCCGAAATACCAGCGAATATTTTTTCACCCAATCTTGATGATACTTGTTGATAATGATCAGTACACAAATCCCACTTGGCTCACCAAATTTTGTTCTTCTAGGTTGAAGCGTTCGTCTACAGTAGCAGTTTTATATTTAGGTTTCCCTCTGTTCTCTCCTATATAGAAAGATGAATTTGGAACTCTAAATCCAACATGGTTTGTAGTAGCTCTTTGAAACTTGACAAAATAAAGGAGTTCTCAGTTTTGTCGCTATGGTTTGTTTCCTCTTCAAGTAGCCCCAGGCAAAGACTGTGGAAAAGCACTTTCATTGAGAGGGGTTCCAAAGCTTCTAAGAAATAACGAGGTTCCGAAATGCCAGAAAATATTTTTTCACCCAATCTTGATGATACTTGGTGGTAATGATCAGTACACAAATCCCACTTGGCTCACCAAATTTTGTTCTTCTAGGTTGAAGCGTTCGTCTACAGTAGCAGTTTTTATATTTAGGTTTCACTCTGTTCTCTCCTACACAGATAGATGAATTTGGAACTCTAAATCCAACATGGTTTGTAGTAGCTCTTTGAAACTTGACAAAATAAAGGAGTTCTCAGATTTGTCTCTATGGTTTGTTTCCTCTTCAAGTAGCCCTATGCACAGACTGTGGAAAAGCACTTTCATTGAGAGGGGTTGCCAAGCTTCTAAGAAATAACGAATTTCCGAAATACCAGCGACTATTTTTTCACCCAATCTTGATGATACTTGTTGCTAATGATCAGTACACAAATCCCACTTGGCTCACCAAATTTTGTTCTTCTAGGTTGAAGCGTTCGTCTGCAGTTGCAGTTTTTATATTTAGGTTTCGCTCTGTTCACTCCTATATAGAAAGATGAATTTGGAACTCTAAATCCAACATGGTTTGTAGTAGCTCTTTGAAACTTGACAAAATAAAGGAGTTCTCAGTTTTGTCGCTATGGTTTGTTTCCTCTTCAAGTAGCCCCAGGCACAGACTGTGGAAAAGCACTTTCATTGAGAGGGGTTCCCAAGCTTCCAAGAAATAACGAGTTTCCAAAATGCCAGCAAATATTTTTTCACCCAATCTTGATGATACTTGGTGGTAATGATCAGTACACAAATCCCACTTGGCTCACCAAATTTTGTTCTTCTAGGTTGAAGCGTTCGTCTACAGTAGCAGTTTTTATATTTAGGTTTCACTCTGTTCTCTCCTACAAAGATAGATGAATTTGGAACTCTAAATCCAACATGGTTTGTAGTAGCTCTTTGAAACTTGACAAAATAAAGGAGTTCTCAGTTTTGTCTCTATGGTTTGTTTCCTCTTCAAGTAACCCTAGGCACAGGCTGTGGAAAAGCACTTTCATTGAGAGGGGTTGCCAATCTTCTAAGAAATAACGAGTTTCCGAAATACCAGCAAATATTTTTTCACCCAATCTTGATGATACTTGGTGGTAATGATCAGTACACAAGTCCCACTTGGCTCACCAAATTTTGTTTTCTAGGTTGAAGCGTTCGTCTACAGTAGCAGTTTTTATATTTAGGTTTCACTCTGTTCTCTCCTATATAGATAGATGAATTTGGAACTCTAAATCCAACATGGTTTGTAGTAGCTCTTTGAAACTTGCCAAAATAAAGGAGTTCTCAGTTTTGTATCTATGGTTTGTTTCCTCTTAAAGTAGCCCTAGGCACAGACTGTGGAAAGCACTTTCATTGAGATGGGTTGCCAAGCTTCTAAGAAATAACGAGTTTCCGAAATACCAGCAAATATTTTTTCACCCAATCTTGATGATACTTGGTGGTAATGATCAGTACACAAATCCCACTTGGCTCACCAAATTTTGTTCTTCTAGGTTGAAGCGTTCGTCTACAGTAGCAGTTTTTATATTTAGGTTTCTCTCTGTTCTCTCCTATATAGATAGATGAATTTGGAACTCTAAATCCAACATGGTTTGTAGTAGCTCTTTGAAACTTGACAAAATAAAGGAGTTCTCAGATTTGTCTCTATGGTTTGTTTCCTCATCAAGTAGCCCTAGGCACAGACTGTGGAAAAGCACTTTCATTGAGAGGGGTTCCCAAGCTTCTAAGAAATAACGAGTTTCCGAAATACCAGCAAATATTTTTTCACCCAATCTTGATGATACTTGGTGGTCATGATCAGTACACAAATCCCGCTTGGCTCACCAAATTTTGTTCTTCTAGGTTGAAGCGTTCTTCTACAGTAGCAGTTTTTATATTTAGGTTTCACTCTGTTCTCTCATATATAGATAGATGAATTTGGAACTCTAAATCCAACATGGTTTGTAGTAGCTCTTTGAAACTTGACAAAATAAAGGAGTTCTCAGTTTTGTCTCTATGGATTGATTCCTCTTCAAGTAGCCCTAGGCACAGACTGTGGAAAGCACTTTCATTGAGATGGGTTGCCAAGCTTCTAAGAAATAACGGGTTTCCGAAATACCAGCAAATATTTTTTCACACAATCTTGTTGATACTTGGTGGTAAAGATCAGTACACAAATCCCACTTGGCTCACCAAATTTAGTTCTTCTAGGTTGAAGCGTTCGTGTACAGTAGCAGATTTTATATTTAGGTTTCCCTCTGTTCTCTCCTATATAGATACATGAATTTGGAACTCTAAATCCAACATGGTATGTAGTAGCTCTTTGAAACTTGACAAAATAAAGGAGTTCCCAGATTTGTCTCTATGGTTTGTTTCCTCTTCAAGTAGCCCTATGCACAGACTGTGGAAAAGCACTTTCATTGAGAGGGGTTGCCAAGCTTCTAAGAAATAACGAATTTCCGAAATACCAGCGAATATTTTTTCACCCAATCTTGATGATACTTGTTGCTAATGATCAGTACACAAATCCCACTTGGCTCACCAAATTTTGTTCTTCTAGGTTGAAGCGTTCGTCTGCAGTTGCAGTTTTTATATATAGGTTACGCTCTGTTCTCTCCTATATAGAAAGATGAATTTGGAACACTAAATCCAACATGGTTTGTAGTAGCTCTTTGAAACTTGACAAAATAAAGGAGTTCTCAGTTTTGTCGCTATGGTTTGTTTCCTCTTCAAGTAGCCCCAGGCACAGACTGTCGAAAAGCACTTTCATTGAGAGGGGTTCCCAAGCTTCTAAGAAATAACGAGTTTCCGAAATACCAGCAAATATTTTTTCACCCTATCTTGATGATACTTGGTGGTAATGATCAGTACACAAATCCCACTTGGCTCACCCAATTTTGTTCTTCTAGGTTGAAGCGTTCGTCTACAGTAGCAGTTTTTATATTTAGGTTTCACTCTGTTCTCTCATATATAGATAGATGAATTTGGAACTCTAAATCCAACATGGTTTGTAGTAGCTCTTTGAAACTTGACAAAATAAAGGAGTTCCCAGTTTTATCTCTATGGATTGTTTCCTCTCCAAGTAGCCCTAGGCACAGACTGTGGAAAGCACGTTCATTGAGATGGGTTGCCAAGCTTCTAAGAAATAACGCGTTTCCGAAGTACCAGCAAATATTTTTTCACACAATCTTGTTGATACTTGGTGGTAATGATCGGTACACAAATCCCACTTGGCTCACCCAATTTTGTTCTTCTAGGTTGAAGCGTTCGTCTACAGTAGCAGTTTTTATATTTAGGTTTCACTCTGTTCTCTCATATATAGATAGATGAATTTGGAACTCTAAATCAAACATGGTTTGTAGTAGCTCTTTGAAACTTAACAAAATAAAGGAGTTCCCAGTTTTATCTCTATGGATTGTTTCCTCTCCAAGTAGCCCTAGGCACAGACTGTGGAAAGCACTTTCATTGAGATGGGTTGCCAAGCTTCTAAGAAATAACGCGTTTCCGAAATACCAGCAAATATTTTTTCACACAATCTTGTTGATACTTGGTGGTAATGATCGGTACACAAATCCCACTTGGCTCACCAAATTTACTTCTTCTAGGTTGAAGCGTTCGTGTACATTAGCAGTTTTTATATTTAGGTTTCCCTCTGTTCTCTCCTATATAGATAGATGAATTTGGAACTCTAAATCCAACATGGTTTGTAGTAGCTCTTTGAAACTTGACAAAATAAAGGAGTTCTCTGATTTGTCTCTATGGTTTGTTTCCTCTTCAAGTAGCCCTAGGCACAGACTGTGGAAAAGCACTTTCATTGAGAGGGGTTCCCAAGCTTCTAAGAAATAACGAGTTTCCGAAATACCAGCAAATATTTTTTCACCCAATCTTGATGATACTTCGTGGTCATGATCAGTACACAAATCCCACTTGGCTCACCAAATTTTGTTCTTCTAGGTTGAAGCGTTCGTCTACAGTAGCAGTTTTTATATTTAGGTTTCACTCTGTTCTCTCATATATAGATAGATGAATTTGGAACTCTAAATCCAACATGGTTTGTAGTAGCTCTTTGAAACTTGACAAAATAAAGGAGTTCTCAGTTTTGTCTCTATGGATTCTTTCCTCTTCAAGTAGCCCTAGGCAAAGACTGTGGAAAGCACTTTCATTGAGATGGGTTGCCAAGCTTCTAAGAAATAACGCGTTTCCGAAATACCAGCAAATATTTTTTCACACAATCTTGTTGATACTTCGTGGTAATGATCAGTACACAAATCCCACTTGGCTCACCAAATTTAGTTCTTCTAGGTTGAAGCTTTCGTGTACATTAGCAGTTTTTATATTTAGGTTTCACTCTGTTCTCTCCTATATAGATAGATGAATTTGGAACTCTAAATCCAACATGGTTTGTAGTAGCTCTTTGAAACATGACAAAATAAAGGAGTTCTCAGATTTGTCTCTATGGTTTGTTTCCTCTTCAAGTAGCCCTAGGCACAGACTGTGGAAAAGCACTTTCATTGAGAGGGGTTGCCAAGCTTCTAAGAAATATCGAGTTTCCGAAATACCAGCGAATATTTTTTCACCCAATCTTGATGATACTTGTTGATAATGATCAGTACACAAATCCCACTTGGCTCACCAAATTTTGTTCTTCTAGGTTGAAGCGTTCGTCTACAGTAGCAGTTTTATATTTAGGTTTCCCTCTGTTCTCTCCTATATAGAAAGATGAATTTGGAACTCTAAATCCAACATGGTTTGTAGTAGCTCTTTGAAACTTGACAAAATAAAGGAGTTCTCAGTTTTGTCGCTATGGTTTGTTTCCTCTTCAAGTAGCCCCAGGCAAAGACTGTGGAAAAGCACTTTCATTGAGAGGGGTTCCAAAGCTTCTAAGAAATAACGAGGTTCCGAAATGCCAGAAAATATTTTTTCACCCAATCTTGATGATACTTGGTGGTAATGATCAGTACACAAATCCCACTTGGCTCACCAAATTTTGTTCTTCTAGGTTGAAGCGTTCGTCTACAGTAGCAGTTTTTATATTTAGGTTTCACTCTGTTCTCTCCTACACAGATAGATGAATTTGGAACTCTAAATCCAACATGGTTTGTAGTAGCTCTTTGAAACTTGACAAAATAAAGGAGTTCTCAGATTTGTCTCTATGGTTTGTTTCCTCTTCAAGTAGCCCTATGCACAGACTGTGGAAAAGCACTTTCATTGAGAGGGGTTGCCAAGCTTCTAAGAAATAACGAATTTCCGAAATACCAGCGACTATTTTTTCACCCAATCTTGATGATACTTGTTGCTAATGATCAGTACACAAATCCCACTTGGCTCACCAAATTTTGTTCTTCTAGGTTGAAGCGTTCGTCTGCAGTTGCAGTTTTTATATTTAGGTTTCGCTCTGTTCACTCCTATATAGAAAGATGAATTTGGAACTCTAAATCCAACATGGTTTGTAGTAGCTCTTTGAAACTTGACAAAATAAAGGAGTTCTCTGTTTTGTCGCTATGGTTTGTTTCCTCTTCAAGTAGCCCCAGGCACAGACTGTGGAAAAGCACTTTCATTGAGAGGGGTTCCCAAGCTTCCAAGAAATAACGAGTTTCCAAAATGCCAGCAAATATTTTTTCACCCAATCTTGATGATACTTGGTGGTAATGATCAGTACACAAATCCCACTTGGCTCACCAAATTTTGTTCTTCTAGGTTGAAGCGTTCGTCTACAGTAGCAGTTTTTATATTTAGGTTTCACTCTGTTCTCTCCTACAAAGATAGATGAATTTGGAACTCTAAATCCAACATGGTTTGTAGTAGCTCTTTGAAACTTGACAAAATAAAGGAGTTCTCAGTTTTGTCTCTATGGTTTGTTTCCTCTTCAAGTAGCCCTAGGCACAGGCTGTGGAAAAGCACTTTCATTGAGAGGGGTTGCCAATCTTCTAAGAAATAACGAGTTTCCGAAATACCAGCAAATATTTTTTCACCCAATCTTGATGATACTTGGTGGTAATGATCAGTACACAAGTCCCACTTGGCTCACCAAATTTTGTTTTCTAGGTTGAAGCGTTCGTCTACAGTAGCAGTTTTTATATTTAGGTTTCACTCTGTTCTCTCCTATATAGATAGATGAATTTGGAACTCTAAATCCAACATGGTTTGTAGTAGCTCTTTGAAACTTGCCAAAATAAAGGAGTTCTCAGTTTTGTATCTATGGTTTGTTTCCTCTTAAAGTAGCCCTAGGCACAGACTGTGGAAAGCACTTTCATTGAGATGGGTTGCCAAGCTTCTAAGAAATAATGAGTTTCCGAAATACCAGCAAATATTTTTTCACCCAATCTTGATGATACTTGGTGGTAATGATCAGTACACAAATCCCACTTGGCTCACCAAATTTTGTTCTTCTAGGTTGAAGCGTTCGTCTACAGTAGCAGTTTTTATATTTAGGTTTCTCTCTGTTCTCTCCTATATAGATAGATGAATTTGGAACTCGAAATCCAACATGGTTTGTAGTAGCTCTTTGAAACTTGACAAAATAAAGGAGTTCTCAGATTTGTCTCTATGGTTTGTTTCCTCATCAAGTAGCCCTAGGCACAGACTGTGGAAAAGCACTTTCATTGAGAGGGGTTCCCAAGCTTCTAAGAAATAACGAGTTTCCGAAATACCAGCAAATATTTTTTCACCCAATCTTGATGATACTTGGTGGTCATGATCAGTACACAAATCCCGCTTGGCTCACCAAATTTTGTTCTTCTAGGTTGAAGCGTTCTTCTACAGTAGCAGTTTATATATTTAGGTTTCACTCTGTTCTCTCATATATAGATAGATGAATTTGGAACTCTAAATCCAACATGGTTTGTAGTAGCTCTTTGAAACTTGACAAAATAAAGGAGTTCTCAGTTTTGTCTCTATGGATTGATTCCTCTTCAAGTAGCCCTAGGCACAGACTGTGGAAAGCACTTTCATTGAGATGGGTTGCCAAGCTTCTAAGAAATAACGAGTTTCCGAAATACCAGCAAATATTTTTTCACACAATCTTGTTGATACTTGGTGGTAAAGATCAGTACACAAATCCCACTTGGCTCACCAAATTTAGTTCTTCTAGGTTGAAGCGTTCGTGTACAGTAGCAGATTTTATATTTAGGTTTCCCTCTGTTCTCTCCTATATAGATACATGAATTTGGAACTCTAAATCCAACATGGTATGTAGTAGCTCTTTGAAACTTGACAAAATAAAGGTGTTCCCAGATTTGTCTCTATGGTTTGTTTCCTCTTCAAGTAGCCCTATGCACAGACTGTGGAAAAGCACTTTCATTGAGAGGGGTTGCCAAGCTTCTAAGAAATAACGAATTTCCGAAATACCAGCGAATATTTTTTCACCCAATCTTGATGATACTTGTTGCTAATGATCAGTACACAAATCCCACTTGGCTCACCAAATTTTGTTCTTCTAGGTTGAAGCGTTCGTCTGCAGTTGCAGTTTTTATATTTAGGTTACGCTCTGTTCTCTCCTATATAGAAAGATGAATTTGGAACACTAAATCCAACATGGTTTGTAGTAGCTCTTTGAAACTTGACAAAATAAAGGAGTTCTCAGTTTTGTCGCTATGGTTTGTTTCCTCTTCAAGTAGCCCCAGGCACAGACTGTCGAAAAGCACTTTCATTGAGAGGGGTTCCCAAGCTTCTAAGAAATAACGAGTTTCCGAAATACCAGCAAATATTTTTTCACCCTATCTTGATGATACTTGGTGGTAATGATCAGTACACAAATCCCACTTGGCTCACCCAATTTTGTTCTTCTAGGTTGAAGCGTTCGTCTACAGTAGCAGTTTTTATATTTAGGTTTCACTCTGTTCTCTCATATATAGATAGATGAATTTGGAACTCTAAATCCAACATGGTTTGTAGTAGCTCTTTGAAACTTGACAAAATAAAGGAGTTCCCAGTTTTATCTCTATGGATTGTTTCCTCTCCAAGTAGCCCTAGGCACAGACTGTGGAAAGCACGTTCATTGAGATGGGTTGCCAAGCTTCTAAGAAATAACGCGTTTCCGAAGTACAAGCAAATATTTTTTCACACAATCTTGTTGATACTTGGTGGTAATGATCGGTACACAAATCCCACTTGGCTCACCAAATTTAGTTCTTCAAGGTTGAAGCGTTCGTGTACATTAGCAGTTTTTATATTTAGGTTTCCCTCTGTTCTCTCCTATATAGATAGATGAATTTGGAACTCTAAATCCAACATGGTTTGTAGTAGCTCTTTGAAACTTGACAAAATAAAGGAGTTCTCAGATTTGTCTCTATGGTTTGTTTCCTCTTCAAGTAGCCGTAGGCAAGGACTGTGGAAAAGCACTTTCATTGAGAGGGGTTGCCAAGCTTCTAAGAAATAACGAGTTTCCGAAATACCAGCAAATATTTTTTCACCCAATCTTGATGATACTTGGTGGTAATGATCAATACACAAATCCCACTTGGCTCACCAAATTTTGTTCTTCTAGGTTGAAGCGTTCGTCTACAGTAGCAGTTTTTATATTTAGGTTTCTCTCTGTTCTCTCCTATATAGATAGATGAATTTGGAACTCTAAATCCAACATGGTTTGTAGTAGTTCTTTGAAACTTGACAAAATAAAGGAGTTCTCAGATTTGTCTCTATGGTTTGTTTCTTCATCAAGTAGCCCCAGGCACAGACTGTGGAAAAGCACTTTCATTGAGAGGGGTTCCCAAGCTTCTAAGAAATAACGAGTTTCCGAAATACCAGCAAATATTTTTTCACCCAATATTGATGATACTTGGTGGTCATGATCAGTACACAAATCCCACTTGGCTCACCAAATTTTGTTCTTTTAGGTTGAGGCGTTCGTCTACAGTAGCAGTTTTTATATTTAGGTTTCACTCTGTTCTCTCCTACACAGATAGATGAATTTGGAACTCTAAATCCAACATGGTTTGTAGTAGCTCTTTGAAAGTTCACAAAATAAAGGAGTTCTCAGTTTTGTCTCTATGGTTTGATTCCTCTTCAAGTAGCCCTAGGCACAGACTGTGGAAAAGCACTTTCATTGAGAGGGGTTGCCTATCTTCTAAGAAATAACGAGTTTCCGAAATACCAGCAAATATTTTTTCACCCAATCTTGATGATACTTGGTGGTAATGATCAGTACACAAGTCCCACTTGGCTCACCAAATTTTGATTTCTAGGTTGAAGCGTTCGTCTACAGTAGCAGTTTTTATATTTAGGTTTCCCTCTGTTCTCTTTTATATAGATAGATGAATTTGGAACTCTAAATTCAACATGGTTTGTAGTAGCTCTTTGAAACTTGCCAAAATAAAGGAGTTCTCAGTTTTGTCTTTATGGTTTGTTTCCTCTTAAAGTAGCCCTAGGCACAGACTGTGGAAAGCACTTTCATTGAGAGGGGTTGCCAAGCTTCTAAGAAATAACGAGTTTCCGAAATACCAGCAAATATTTTTTCACCCAATCTTGATGATACTTGGTGGTAATGATCAGTACACAAATCCCACTTGGCTCACCAAATTTTGTTCTTCTAGGTTGAAGCGTTCGTCTACAGTAGCAGTTTTTATATTTAGGTTTCTCTCTGTTCTCTCCTATATAGATAGATGAATTTGGAACTCTAAATCCAACATGGTTTGTAGTAGCTCTTTGAAACTTGACAAAATAAAGGAGTTCTCAGATTTGTCTCTATGGTTTGTTTCCTCATCAAGTAGCCCTAGGCACAGACTGTGGAAAAGCACTTTCATTGAGACGGGTTCCCAAGCTTCTAAGAAATAACGAGTTTTCGAAATACCAGGAAATATTTTTTCACCCAATCTTGATGATACTTGGTGGTCATGATCAGTACACAAATCCCACTTGGCTCACCAAATTTTGTTCTTCTAGGTTGAAGCGTTCGTCTACAGTAGCAGTTTTTATATTTAGGTTTCACTCTGTTCTCTCATATATAGATAGATGAATTTGGAACTCTAAATCCAACATGGTTTGTAGTAGCTCTTTGAAACTTGACAAAATAAAGGAGTTCTCAGTTTTGTCTCTATGGATTGTTTCCTCTTCAAGTAGCCCTAGGCACAGACTGTGGAAAGCACTTTCATTGAGATGGGTTGCCAAGCTTCTAAGAAATAACGCGTTTCCGAAATACCAGCAGATATTTTTTCACACAATCTTGTTGATACTTGGTGGTAATGATCAGTACACAAATCCCACTTGGCTCACCAAATTTAGTTCTTCTAGGTTGAAGCGTTCGTGTACAGTAGCAGATTTTATATTGAGGTTTCCCTCTGTTCTCTCCTATATAGATAGATGAATTTGGAACTCTAAATCCAACATGGTTTGTATTAGCTCTTTGAAACTTGACAAAATAAAGGAGTTCTCAGATTTGTCTCTATGGGTTGTTTCCTCTTCAAGTAGCCCTATGCACAGACTGTGGAAAAGCACTTTCATTGAGAGGGGTTGCCAAGCTTCTAAGAAATAACGAATTTCCGAAATACCAGCGACTATTTTTTCACCCAATCTTGATGATACTTGTTGCTAATGATCAGTACACAAATCCCACTTGGCTCACCAAATTTTGTTCTTCTAGGTTGAAGCGTTCGTCTGCAGTTGCAGTTTTTATATTTAGGTTTCGCTCTGTTCTCTCCTATGTAGAAAGATGAATTTGGAACTCTAAATCCAACATGGTTTGTAGTAGCTCTTTGAAACTTGACAAAATAAAGGAGTTCTCAGTTTTGTCGCTATGGTTTGTTTCCTCTTAAAGTAGCCCCAGGCACAGACTGTCGAAAAGCACTTTCATTGAGAGGGGTTCCCAAGCTTCTAAGAAATAACGAGTTTCCGAAATACCAGCAAATATTTTTTCACCCAATCTTGATGATACTTGGTGGTAATGATCAGTACACAAATCCCACTTGGCTCACCCAATTTTGTTCTTCTAGGTTGAAGCGTTCGTCTACAGTAGCAGTTTTTATATTTAGGTTTCACTCTGTTCTCTCATATATAGATAGATGAATTTGGAACTCTAAATCCAACATGGTTTGTATTAGCTCTTTGAAACTTGACAAAATAAAGGAGTTCTCAGTTTTGTCTCTATGGTTTGTTTCGTCTTCAAGTAGCACTAGGCACAGACTGTGGAAAAGCACTTTCATTGAGAGGGGTTCCCAAGCTTCTAAGAAATAACGAGTTTCCGAAATACCAGCAAATATTTTTTCACCCAATCTTGATGATACTTGGTGGTCATGATAAGTACACAAATCCCACTTGGTTCACCAAATTTTGTTCTTCTAGGTTTAAGCGTTCGTCTACAGTAGCACGTTTAATATTTAGGTTTCCCTCTGATCTCTCCTATATAGATAGATGAATTTGGAACTCTAAATCCAACATGGTTTGTAGAAGCTCTTTGAAACTTGACAAAATAAAGGAGTTCTCAGTTTTGTCTTTATGGTTTGTTTCCTCTAAAAGTAGCCCTAGGCGCAGACTGTGGAAAGCACTTTCATTGAGATGAGTTGCCAAGCTTCTAAGAAATAACGAGTTTCTGAAATACCAGCAAATATTTTTTCACCCAACCTTGTTGATACTTGTTGATAATGATCAGTACACAAATCCCACTTGGCTCACCGAATTTTGTTCTTCTAGGTTGAAGCGTTCGTCTACAGTAGCAGTTTTTATATTTAGGTTTCCCTCTGTTCTCTCCTATATAGAAAGATGAATTTGGAACTCTAAATCCAACATGGTTTTTAGTAGCTCTTTGAAACTTGACAAAATAAAGCAGTTCTCAGTTTTGTCGCTATGGTTTGTTTCCTCTTCAAGTAGCCCCAGGCACAGACTGTGGAAAAGCACTTTCATTGAGAGGGGTTCCAAAGCTTCTAAGAAATAACGAGTTTCCGAAATGCCAGCAAATATTTTTTCACCCAATCTTGATGATACTTGGTGGTAATGATCAGTACACAAATCCCACTTGGCTCACCAAATTTTGTTCTTCTAGGTTGAAGCGTTCGTCTACAGTAGCAGTTTTTATATTTAGGTTTCACTCTGTTCTCTCCTACACAGATAGATGAATTTGGAACTCTAAATCCAACATGGTTTGTAGTAGCTCTTTGAAACTTGACAAAATAAAAAAGTTCTCAGTTTTGTCTCTATGGTTTGATTCCTCTTCAAGTAGCCCTAGGCACAGACTGTGGAAAAGCACTTTCATTGAGAGGGGTTCCCAAGCTTCTAAGAAATAACGAGTTTCCGAAATACCAGCAAATATTTTTTCACCCAATCTTGATGATACTTAGTGGTCATGATCAGTACACAAATCCCACTTGGCTCACCAAATTTTGTTCTTCTAGGTTGAAGCGTTCGTCTACAGTAGCAGTTTTTATATTTAGGTTTCACTCTGTTCTCTCATATATAGATAGATGAATTTGGAACTCTAAATCCAACATGGTTTGTAGTAGCTCTTTGAAACTTGACAAAATAAAGGAGTTCCCAGTTTTATCTCTATGGATTGTTTCCTCTCCAAGTAGCCCTAGGCACAGACTGTGGAAAGCACTTTCATTGAGATGGGTTGCCAAGCTTCTAAGAAATAACGCGTTTCCGAAATACCAGCAAATATTTTTTAACACAATCTTGTTGATACTTCGTGGTAATGATCGGTACACAAATCCCACTTGGCTCACCAAATTTAGTTCTTCTAGGTTGAAGCGTTCGTGTACATTAGCAGTTTTTATATTTAGGTTTCCCTCTGTTCTCTCCTATATAGATAGATGAATTTGGAACTCTAAATCCAACATGGTTTGTAGTAGCTCTTTGAAACTTGACAAAATAAAGGAGTTCTCAGTTTTGTCTCTATGGTTTGTTTCCTCTTCAAGTAGCCCTAGGCAAGGACTGTGGAAAAGCACTTTCATTGAGAGGGGTTGCCAAGCTTCTAAGAAATAACGAGTTTCCGAAATACCAGCAAATATTTTTTCACCCAATCTTGATGATACTTGGTGGTAATGATCAGTACACAAATCCCACTAGGCTTACCAAATTTTGTTATTCTAGGTTGAAGCGCTCGTCTACAGTAGCAGTTTTTATATTTAGTTTTCACTCTGTTCTCTCCTATATAGATAGATGAATTTGGAACTCTAAATCCAACATGGTTTGTAGTAGCTCTTTGAATCTTGACAAAATAAAGGAGTTCTCTGATTTGTCTCTATGGTTTGTTTCCTCTTCAAGTAGCCCTAGGCAAGGACTGTGGAAAAGCACTTTCATTGAGATGGGTTGCCAAGCTTCTAAGAAATAACGAGTTTCCGAAATACCAGCAAATATTTTTTCACCCAATCTTGATGATACATAGTGGTCATGATCAGTACACAAATCCCACTTGGCTCACCAAATTTTGTTCTTCTAGGTTGAAGCGTTCGTCTACAGTAGCAGTTTTTAT